>NW_025778669.1:0-34208 GCF_021130785.1 Homalodisca vitripennis
TTTCAAAACTCCGTTGGCGGTCCCTAATTTGTAAAACCCCATCTTCTGTCGTACCCATGAACCACTGCCAGAATATTTCTCAAGTCACCTCTTCCTTTGTCAACGTCAGGAATTGGAACACGAACAGTGACTCCTTTGGTGACGGGGGGAAACTTTTTATCGGAATTAGCTTTCATTTTCTTAGCTTGTTTTTCAAGACAAGCTTTTTGACCTCTTCCTCTCTTTATCAATATTTTCCGAATTAAAACAAGGGACACACAACAGTGTGTTTTTTTCAGTATCATCACACCCCTCAATTGAATGGGCCACATGAAATATGTATGTCCGCTAAACATTTTGTGCAGTTTTATTTCTCATTAGTTTGCTGCAAACAAACGCTACACATTTGTAGAAGGCTAGAACTGACCGAGACATCAACCGGTTGCCTCATTAACTTCTGAAAGTGTTATGATCGGTTTGGAGTGGAGGTTTCTAGACTTGACATTGTTTTGTGTTTCTGTTGTGTGCATGTTATTAACCACTCTTTCCAAATCTTCTTTGCTGTTAATGGAATCCAAAATGTCTCGAGGCAGAGAAGATGTTGTAAGACCCGACCTTTATTTTACAGCCGAAGAGAGCCTCATAAGGCGTTCTTTTGATTCCTGAATGTAAAGCTCTATTTTTCATAAGTTGCCACAAATCTCAATCCCTCACTCCAAACGGTCAGTTTTTTCATGTTGCATCCAAGTCGAAATCATGTTTTCAATATCTTGGTTTGCACGTTCTACACTACCCTGACTTTGAGAATGACGTGGTTTGCCATGAACGATTTTTAACGTAGGCCAATAATCTTTTAAATTGTAAACTATTTTGTTTGCAAACTCCCTTCCATTGTCCTGACTGCAATATACTTGGTGCTCCAATGAGAGTAAAAAATACCAACTAGGTGATATGCTACTTCCTCAGTGGTTTTAGTTTTGAGAGGCTTAAGAATCACAAATTTTGTCAAATGATCCTGATAGACCATTATGAACTTAAACTCCCTGTCGGGCTGTGACTGGAAATCAATTAAATCTACTTGACAACGAGAATTAAATTCTGATGAAATCAGGGGCTTTACTACCACTCCTCTTTTCGAACCCTTTTGTTTCTTCTGAGATGGCTCACACAAACTAATATATAGCTCAACATCATGACGTGTAACATTTTTGTACTTAATATCTAGCTCTTTTAACATTCGATCTATTCCACCATGACCAATAGCTACATGAGCTTCATGGAGAACAGTAAATAAATCTAAATCGTGGACATAACATTTTTCAAACTCTCTCCTTGTTTTAATGGGTGTAGTATTAGTTTTTTGCACATTTTTTCTACGATCATTACATCATACCTGTTGAGTAGTAGCCAGTAGTGACGAGGTTCCTTTTCTGGGCTTGACCTTGGCATCTTCGACCTCCAACACCAGCTTCTAATAGTCGTCTTCAGTAAAAAAAAAAACACTATTTTTAGCACTTGCATTCCGAATTTTTACAAGTTCGGCACTAAAACGAAGTTTAATTAGCGATAAAAAGATCACTAGAACTACTGATACTACTGTTCACTTGTGACATTTTCAAGTAACAATACAGTGGCACGACAGAACAGAACTGAAGCGTAGGCCTAGCACAATACTGTGGCGTGACGGAACAGAACTGAGAGCAGCGTTATAGCGTAGATGGGCGGGGGGAGTAGGTGAGGCAAGCACGTTGTAACTTAAAAATCAATGGAACAGACAGATTTTTAACTCTGCCTGAACTCCAGCAGGCATTCTATAGAATGCCTAGGCAAAGTATGAAATGTTTAAAATTTCACACTTTGCCTGCTTACTTTTGGCAATGTATAGAATGCCTAGGTATTCTATACAATGCCTGATTTTACACTTTGCCGGTAACATATGTACTGTTTTCTACTCTTTGTTAAAAGTTTGTAGTTCATAATTTTGACTTGTGGTTTAAGATTAAGTAATACAATAATGATAATCAATTGATTGTGTCAGAGCTTTTAATTGGAATCGTAAATTATTAGCCATACAATGAATGCTTACAATACAACTAAGTTCTTAGTAAATGTTAGAGATGTAGCCTCGAAAAGTGTTTTATAAATATAAATAACATAATATGAATAAACCTTTAACACTTTTAAACTTTTATTTTTCTTACGATGTACATTTAGAAATCAGTGATTTCATCTTCAGGTACAAAATAAGGTTAAGTTAATTATAAAAATAAACTATTAAAACCAATTTTTCATGTGTTTTTTACTACCTTGGTGGCTAAATTTGTTGTATTTAATTTTATGTGAGATCAATGTATATTGTTTAAAAGTCTATCGAATAATAAATTTTTTTGTTAGAAAATCTTTGTTATTTAATAATATATTATGATTAATTTTGGCACTTTTGTAAATTTCGAAATGTTCTAAAGTAGATAATAAGCGACTTTTTTTGCTTGTGTGTAAAATTTCAAGATTGTTTTCGATGTTAGTGTATGTATGGCCGGTGTTATTTAAATGGTCTGCATATTTTGAATTTTCCCTCTTTGTTAAGGGAGCGATCAAGTGATTTGAAGAATAAGAAGTCAGGAAAATTAAACTCAAAGAAACTGTATAGAAATAAAAATTCAGTAAATGATTATTTTTATAGAACACCGCTTTTTCGCCAGCAATTTCTGTTTTACACATATTAATAGTGTGTATATTGAAAAAGAAAGTAACAGACTCATCTTTTCCTTTGTTTTTGGAATTGAGGATTCTATCTCTCAGGTATATGTATGTGTACAAGGTACTAACATTATTTTATATAAAAAGCAAAAATAGTAAGGAAAGTAATGGATATAAATTGAGATTAAGGAATGCTGACAGTTATACCACACCAATGCCAACAAACACCTTCTTTAAAGAAAATTATTTATTTTTAGCAACACAATTGTTTAATGCATTACCTTGTAAAATTAGTAATCTGTCACTTATACCATTCTTCAAATGTATTAAAGAGTGGGTATCTTCATTGCAGAATGTTGAATGTTTATTAAATGTAAATTAAATGTTTTTAAATTTATTTTATGTACTGTTTTGATGTCCAGTTTTATTGTACATAACTAGAGGGTGGGATATGCAGTGTTAATGGCCATGGTTTAATAATAAACACTAATGCTGAAATAATAGTATTTTTTCTTTGTATTATGAGTTATGTATAAAATGTTGTATTGTTGGTTGATAGGGAAATGTATGTGTGGATGTAGGATATTGTACACCGGATATTATTTGTTTCAAATAGATGTAGACATAATGAGGATAATAATTTATAACTTATTTTATATAATTAGTGTATGTGTGATTTATCTGTTTATCTTGCAAGTATGAATCTGAATAAATTTTGTTGGAAAGAGGGTTTTAGGATTGTGTTATTATATTTTGAAATGTATAATTGTTGTTCTATCACTGCTAGTTCTTTTATTTCTATGAATTATGTAAATGCCTCAAAACAGGCTTTCCTTGGAGGCCAATACTTTGTTTCTCAGTATATATATGCATGTGTGTGTGGCATGAATGTTAATGTGTCAAGGTCAGCCAGTACTGATATGCTCGTAACCGCGTGCTATGCAGAAGATTATTTTGCTATGTATGTGTTTTGCAGTTATATTTGTTGTATATTTGTATTGAATATGTTGTAATGTGTGCATGTTTATGAGAAATAAAGTTTATTCTAATCTATTCTATTCTATTCTGTGTATTATTAGTCATTTTAATTTATTGATATCTTACTATATTTTATTCCAACGCAAATATTGGCCCTCTCTCACGATCATGAAAATATATTTACATACACAGCTCTGAGAAGTCTATTTTTTTTACATTTAAATCATGAGTTTTTGAAAAATAAGTTCCTAAATGGAATTATAATAGTTTAAATTACATTTTTATTTACGTAACTTAACCCGTATAAAGTGAAACGTTCCACTATTTTACTTTTAAAGGCAAGAAAAAGAGGTGAACGTTGAAGTTAAACGTTTCCCGTCCAGAATAATCTCCATTGCATTTAGATTGTTTACAAATTGCGTTCGACGGTAGAAGAGAACAAAGGAATTCGGTCGGCAGGACTGAATGGAAGTCTTGGGATCTGTAAAAAGACACCGTTGGCTTTACATTGTTCAATGCCTCTACACAGAGCTTTGTGAGGCAGAACTCTGCCTATACCTGCAGAAGTGAACTTTCGCGTTAACTGTAGTTTTGATCCAGACAATACAAACGGTTATTATGTTGAGATATTAATGCCTATATTTTTCGTGTTGAAAGCATTATTTAGTCACAAACGAAGTACCTATTTAGAGAGAAATTGTTGTGTAAATAATTAATTTTAATATTTAACATTTCGATTTTAAAAGATTTGGGAAACATAGTTTACAATCTAAATAACGAATTACAAGCGGTTATAATTATGTAAAATAAATACATTAGTTTTTAAGTTATATGAAGTGTACAAATTAATTAAATTCTTGCCAAATTAAGTATTTTAAAGAAGTTATTGTGTAAATAATTTATTTATTTTAAACAATCGTTGGAAACATTTTCATTTTGAGAATTTTTAGGGAAACATAGATTACGATTTAAATAACACATTAAATAGTGGATTAAAATGATTTATAATTAGATAAAATAATTCATTTTTAATTTATATGAAATGTGAAAATTTATGAAATTCTTGCCAAATTAATAAAACATATATACATAATTTATATTTGGCATTGAACTGGTACATTACAAACACATCCTGTTTAGGTCCTAAATGCATTTAAATAAAAATGTATCTTGTAAGTAATCATTTCAACATAAATGAGAAATAAACTAGTGTAGAATTATATAAAAAACTAATTTTATATAAACTATATCTAGAAAACAATGCATTTTATATACTTTATGGAACTAACTTTGTCTAAATTTGTAGGACTTTTCCAGTTTTATTTTTATTTGTGAGCTTATTTATTAAAGAGTTTTTCTTATAATCTATTATGCCCTGTACGTTTAAGCATGCACTAAAAAATTTCTTTGTTAATATAAAACTTCAAAGGACAAAGATTAGTAGTCTATAGTTTTGTAATACGAATTTAAAGCTGTAAGAATTATTACAGAGTGATTTTGGACATCATCGATTTATATTCTCTTTTACATAGAATTTAAAATACGAATAAGCTAAATTCGAGCAATATTTTTGCCCTGTAAAGTTTTAATCCAGAATTCTTTTGTATTCTAAATAAAGGTTTTAGAAATATATAAAATATTGATATGCATTAAAAACTATATTTTGTTTTAAATACGTGTATACTGCCATATTTTGTGCTAAACGGGAGACTTTCATATTCCCTTATTATTACATTACTATTGTATTAACCCAATTTAAGAATATCTCGGCCTAACAAACTATCACTTTATAAAACATTCTAGTCGAAGTCTGTGAACCGGCGATTTAGTGGAATTTAATAAGAATATAGATCGAGTGTAAGCCACCTAGTATTCAACTATACATACTAGCTAATATATAGAGGTTGTTAATAATGAATTGTTATAATATAAAAATAGATAAAGTAAATTAAATTGCGAAGACTTTTTATAACAAACAATTTTGCAATGTAGTGAACTTATTAACTTGTATAATATCATTAAAATGTAATAGCTTAACTACACTGACTAATGAGAAGAAACAATAACACAACATTTTAGTAAACATTTTACAAATATGTATTGGGGAATCTATTTAAAAATCTGGGGACGATGTGTTTCATAATTGGCATTTTTACATACATATGTTAGTTTTCTGACTGACGTAGAACACACCTTATTTTTGGGTAAGAAGTGTTGTGATGGGGAATGTAGCTCCATTAGTTATCAATGTATGAATTAATTTGTGGTGTGACGAGTGGCTCGTTGGTGCTGCTAAAACCACACTCCCACACTGTTACAGTGTAAACTGCAACAGACATTTGTAAAGAACTGTGAACTGACCGTAATGTAAGGGAACAGCCACCTCAGTAGTCAGCAATAAATGGATCAATTAGCAACTAATGGGGTTAGGTGAGTAGCTTGTTAGTGCTGCTGAAACTTTAATCTAGCACCGTAAAGTGCTAATTATTTTGGTATTGCTATGAAATACAATATATAATTATATACCTAATATTTTTCTTGCATTATTTTCTGAGTTATTCAAACGCATTTTTAATTTTGAAATCTAATACCAAAGGAACATTTTGATTGTAGTAGAATTTTTGGATAATAAAAATGAAATAAAAAGTATAAAAGTAATAAAATTACTACATTTACTGATAGTTGCATGTAAGGGTAACATTTATTCGTATTGAAATTGAATAGTGACCAAACACTGTATTCTATAAAAAATGGGTTTGGCAAACAATGCTGGAGCGGTATACTTTTGCACTTTAATATAATAAGGGATGACAAACAAACTCGTGTTTTCAAATACTGTACAAGGCAAGCCTGCATCTAAGGCTTTTTTGGCAGTATTAGAATTACATAAATACAATAATTAATAGCAAAGAGTTGGGAAATAACGTGGTTGTAATTCACAATACCAGTCAAAATTATAACCAGAGAAACTTCCTCCGAACACTCGCCTTTATAGTAAAAGAATCCTATTTGGTAACTTTTATACTCGTAGAAAATATCATAGAACTCAATCCATGTTTTGTAGAATATTCCTAGTAATGCAATATTTTAATGACCATAATAAGTAAAAGTGTGAGAATTCCGAGTATCGAATGAGAACACATTACTATGATTTGCGCACCTAACCTACTTTCTTTTTCTGTTTGTTACATAGGTTATCCACCTGAGGAAG
The DNA here is from genome assembly GCF_021130785.1 of Homalodisca vitripennis. Classification (NCBI taxonomy): domain Eukaryota; kingdom Metazoa; phylum Arthropoda; class Insecta; order Hemiptera; family Cicadellidae; genus Homalodisca; species Homalodisca vitripennis. The sequence goes on from NW_025778669.1 coordinate 6,869, forward strand.
AGTTTAGATTACAGATATCGAACCGTAGTGCTACTATTGTTCCATATTAAAAATACACGAGGTAGTTTTTTATGTACAATATGGGGAAATAGTGTGTTGATTGTTAATAAGGAATGTTAAATTTGGTTTGTTACTCGTTGGTATGTAACATACGGACTGTGGTCTCGTAGAGAGAGCTTGACCCACAGCGATTAAGGTGATTAACGACTACCCGTGGACTCACACAACCGAATATATCACATTATACCCCAAACACTGCTGTAAATATTTTTACTTTAAACGTGTAACTAGCTATTTACCAGTGCCCTCTGTAACATAAAAAGAAGACTAAAAAATAATGACAAAGCACTAAATGCACGAATAAGTTATTAAATAATCATGTTTAAGGTATAAAAAGGACTATGACTTTTATCATAGCTTTATGTATTAAGGCACGACATTAAATCTGCATATTTTATGTGGTGTCTGATAGTATCAAGAATACTGCTAATTTCAATCTCGACCGATTTGTTCTCTATAATGTGGTATAAAAAGGGGCACAACTTATCTTCACCCCTATTGGTTAAACGACCTATATATTTAAATATAAATATATAATTATATATATACGCCCTGTATATATTTATAGGTATTTGTTTTCCTCAAGAGTTGGTATAAGTAATTCGATTAAGTATAAATTTATAAATGCACATAATGTTTTGCCGCTTTTAAGACAAACGATCTCAATTTTAACAACCGAAATTCATCAAACAAGAAATGAAACAAAGACAGCTATCAAACTTGCAGTGTCAATAGACAGCTGTATCAAATAATTTGTGCTCTTTTATTTGGAACACAAAACCGTACTCTATGTTCTTAAATTTGAGAATGCATTAAGAAAGGTCTACCCCAAGGTATATGTTTCCAACTTATTTTATTTCTAACACGTGTGTCGCGACGTTACAAATTATACTCTGATAATATGTCGTAGTTGTTCGAGGATAAGTTTGGATGAATCCGTCCAAAGGCATAACAATCTCTAAAAATTTACAGATTATAAGATTCCTCACACATAAATTGTATATAAACAACATTTGTCTATAACATTGTAAAATTTAAGTTAAGTTAAATGCAACATTTCAAGTCTGCAGGACAGTTTGTTCTCTAGATACCATGCGGATGGATATACAACCTGAAATTACTATTTTCAATTATCACTTCATCAATAGTTAGCTTATAACGGAAACAACACTTTTAATTAAATATGAACGCGACTGTTAAAATACTGTATAAATAATTGTAAATTACAATAAATATATTATTATTATAAGAAAATGACTCGCAAAGAATTATTACGTAAAAACTTAAAGTAATCGTTCAGAGGAGCAGACTAGTCAACTGCCTCGCTTTATAGTCTATCCAATGGATGACCATTGAAGCCTTAGCCCTGAGGTGAGGACAGCCTATTCCCGAGATGTATCTAAGGAAAGTACTCTATTACCTTGAGGCCTCTCACACTCACACAGAGTAAGGCTTGTGTCTAACTTTGTACTAATGAATTTCTGAATACATTAACATCAAAGGGTGCCGAACCCCGGAAGTCAACAATTGTAAGAAGATCTATAAGATAAACCCCTAAAAGAAATTAATAGTAGATTTTAAAAACAATTAAAATATTTATTTAATTCCAACTACGTTCTAGGTGAAATTTTATAGTTACTTTAATGTAATCCCTCCTATACTCCCATGCAGCAATGTTGAGCAGTTAATGTGTTAGGCTTTCCCCCACAGGAAATTATATCTACGTATATTTGAGCCAATACGAAATGTTAAAATTCGATATTACCGTTTCTGAAGTTTAAGCTGTCCTACTGAAAATATGACTCAATAAAGCACTGGGATTTGACCACGTGCCTATGAAAAGTTTTTAATATTTTAAGCAGGAATGTTATACATTCTCAAATGCTATAATGTCAAATGGGTATAAATACAAAATTTTTCCTTGTTTTAATCATCTAGGTGAAAATTATAGTGCTGTGTTTTTTAATATTGTATAGAGAAATTATGTACTTGCATGAAAAGTAATGAATAATAATTAGCTAAAAGACGAAAATCAAATAATTAACGACTTCCTATAAAGGCTTAAGAAAACTTGTTGTACTACAGTAGACAAAATGTAAACATAAAAAAATTTAGTTTCTTATTTAAATATTTCTAAGCAGCTTCCTATCAATGTTACTTTAAGGAATGTAATGGTCAAACTATTAAAATTAGAAACCATCAAACTAATAAACGAGGTGAAACTGCCGAGGTGGGTGTGTGTCTGGATATTTTAGTACGAGAAAAGGTTTAAAACATAGATAAGTATTATTATACCGTTTTGTTTGACAAGAAACCATACTTCCGTACACAGAACCAAATTTCTAATAATGCCAAAATCTACATGCCTACATCTCATGATCGTTAGATTAAAAATCGTTATGAAACGTTAAATTAAAACTTAAGAAGTCAAAAATAATTAAATTTTTTTAACCCTTCATAGGTCGCGTGGTGTTCATAGCTCCGCAAGAAATTAATTTTGGTTTGTAGAAAGTTTAGTTTTACCCCTGCAACTCCCTCCACTTCGCATATTCTTCCCCACTTTCCCCTCCACTCCCTAGTCAACCATTTCGCTAGTTTGCTCAAGGTTGTGGCATCGTGCGCGTCTATTTGTGAGTAGCACGGTCTTTTGTACTCCACGCGACCAACAGTGTAACTCTTTGTACGGTCATTTGTGCGCCATGCGACTTGAACCGTGATAAATTTTTCAGTTTGGTGTTAGTATTTTATACTCATATTTTTGGTCTGTATTTTTATAATTAAGTAAAAATGGATGATAACGAGCGCAGACGTTTACTTGACATCTTGTTAAGTGTGGAGAAGGAAGAAAGGGAACTAGAACGTGTGGCAGAGGAGGACGGACAGCTTCTAAGGCGGCAACTGTTTGCCAATCTGGAAAATAACCCTGATATTGGAAATAGTGGTGAAGTCGTTATTGAGAGAGAAGGAACTGACCAATCTGATGATGAAGTTGAACAAAGTGACCATGGAACCAGCTCAGAAACATCTTTAGAGGATGTGTCAGAAAGAGAAGAAGAGATTACTGAGGAAAATCATAACTTTATTCTTGGAAAGGATTTAGTGACTAGATGGAATGTACACGTGAATGTTGCTAACCTACGCGGCCCAAATTCAACACCATAACATTATTCGTGGTGAACGAATCAGTGTGCGCTTGCCATTTCCAAAAGGGGAAGCTTTAGCTGCAAAATCACCTCTTGAAAGTTAGAAGCTATTTTTTCCTGACAGTCTTATTGAAAAAATTTTCCATTATATCAATGTATGGATTGACAAAAATAGTCGGTACTATAACCGTGAACGAGATGCAAAGCCAACGGATAGAGATGAGATCCATGCCGTCCTTGGATTGCTGTACTTGGCGGGAATGTTAAAGTCTTCACATACAACCTTAGAAGACTTATGGGCTTATGGGCTTGATGGACTCGGAGTTGAGTACTTTTGAGCCACAATGTCTCTCAGGCGCTTCAAGTTTCTCCTTAGATTACTCCGTTTCGATGACATAAGAACTAGGAGGTAGAGGAAGACACAGGACAAATTGGCTCCCATCCGAGAGGTTTTCCAGGAGTTTATTAATAGATGCCAGAAATATTACAGCCTAATGTGACTGTAAACGAGATGCTCGAGGCTTTCCGCGGTAGTTGTAAGTTCAGACAGTACATCCCTAACAAGCTCGCTCGTTATGGAATCAAGATCTTTGCACTGTGTGATGCAAGAACGTATTATACCGGTAATTTAGAAATTTATTGTGGTAAGCAACCCATTGGCCCATACAATCTTAGCAATGCTGCTAAAGATGTTGCTGTACGCCTAATCACTCCGATTTCTGGAACAGGGCGACATGTAACCCTAGATAACTGGTACGGTTCCATTCCTTTGGCTAAGGAACTCCTGGATACCCACTCTCTCACTTTTACGTGCACACTGAAGAAGAATAAACGTGAAATCCCTCCCACGTTTATTGACAAAAAGTCAAGAAGGCCATGCAGCAGTTTGTTTGGTTACCAAGATGACATGACTTTGCTTTTTTATGTCCCGAAAAAAAAAATAAAGTTGTGTTGCTGCTTTCTACATTTCACCATACGTATGCGTTGGATGAAGACATTGGTGACAAATACAAGCCTATTATGCTCACCTGTTATAACAAATACAAGGGAGGTGTTGATACCGTAGACCAGATGAAAGGTGCATATTGTGTAGCAAGAAGAAGAAATAGATGGTCATTGACACTTTTCTTCTCATTTTTCAATGGTGCTAAAGTACGAAAGTGGTGGTGAAAGACAGAACGCATACAGCGTTACAAAATTATGTTCACTCTTCGTATACTGTGTATAAAAGGGGTAAACAAATAATAAACATAAAAATAGTAGAGGAACCAGTAATGTACCTTGAGGAATTCCTGTTTTAACCTTAGAGGCGGACCTAAACTACCTTCTAACTTAACTAAATATACTGTAATCTTTCTAACAGTTTGAAACTATTTATCATTATACAGAACGGAATGATATATCGTAAATTTTATACAAGATAATTGCTTATTTGAGTAAAGAGGCAACCAATAATAATCAATCTAGTTTTCGACATTAGTATCCTCTTGATATTACTTCCTGCTATACTTAATTTATAATAATAGCACATACTCATCATGTAAATAATAAAAGAAAAGTTTTCGATCCCCAAAGGATCCTATTCAGACTATTTTGCCTCTCTTTTATTTTAATCTGGGTTTTAGACCTCATAGTTTATAAAATCGATCTAATTAGTTAATTATATGAACGATCATAATTATGAGCGATGTTTAACATTACTCACTTTAGTCAACAAAACCTATGCAAAATGTTATAATATATTTTTATACATTCTTGTAAGTTTCTTGTTGAATAGAAATCTATGATACATGTCTTATTTAAGTTTTCTTGCAAATATACACAGTGAAGAACTTCCCAAAATGTGTCGAACATTAAAATAAAGTTATAAGTTTAGTTGAAGTCAAGATTTAGCAGCCAAAATAAATCTAACAATATAGATTTTATCGTAAACATTTCCATTATAAAAAATGAGGCGTCTAAACAAACAATAATATATTAACAGTTTTTGTAAAAGTTATAAGGAACAAAATTGGGTCACTGTTACATATATCAAATTGTTATGCTAAATTCTTATTTCTGTATTGTATAAGTAAAAATGAAACGATTTTTTTTCTTTGTTCTCAGTTACATTTAAAAAGTGAACATTCATTTCAAATTTTGTTAATGTTAATGTAAGCGCTAAATTCTGTAAGATATTACATTACGTAAAATATATTTCATTAAATTTGAAGAGACACCCTATAATTTCTAAAAAGAATCAGTTTTAAAATTTATAAGTTCTAATAGATGCTTCTAGGTTAAATTGAAGTAATTTTTTATGAGCTCCAAAATAATGACGCAGACTTATACCTATATTAACCCTTAACTGCCTTGCTGGGGTCAATAGTGACCCCAAATTGTTTTGGTTATAAATAATCACACACATGTCATAAAGTAAAAGAAACTATTTATTACCATTGCAACCAACTAGTTTAATAGCCAATTGTACATTATTAGGGCATTATAAAATTGAAAATCTTTTTTACCTATTTTATTTATGACATTGAAATTTTCAGATTTTTCTGTCATATAATATTTAAACATTTTGTTTAAGTATTAAAGTTTTTAATTTTACTGAAAGTCTCTTGTTTTTATCTTCCTCTAAATGGTCTCAATCACCTGTAAAAACAAAACTTTGCTATAAAAAACTATTTGGTGAAATTTTACCTCCAAATTTACCTAATATTGTTTTAGTGAAAAAATTAACTAAAGAATATAACTTACCCTTTTAAGTCCTGCAGCCATCGCATACAATTATCAGGCTACTGTGCTGCTTACAGGCCCATTTTAGACAGTTGCTGCATTGTGTGGGATGCTTTTGATCCTTAGATCTTGGGCACAGGTAGCAGCGATGACGTTTTAGATGCACGCCGTTCTGCAACTTCAGTTTCTCTTGACAGTGTGGTTTCACCTCCTGGCATCACCTTTCTCATGGTGGCTCTTAGTTCTCTGGGAAGATGAATTTCCTGAGAACGTCTCACTAAATGCGGGTTTATTAGGTCTCTTCCTAGCGAGAGTAAAAACAGCCGACGCTGTGAAATCGAGTGATATCCAGAAGATTGAAGGAGAACTCTAGCATTGATACCAGCAATATCCATAACTGAGTACCATACGGCAACAGGCCATCTCTGAGTGCGGCGACTTACTGAGAACTGGGCACACTTTTGATCCAGCGAATCAACTCCTACCTTGGTTATATTATAGAAGTCGATTACCTCAGTTTGTTTTGGAGTTTGTCATCACGATTTGTCAAGATAGATTTCTCATGGTGCATTGTGGAAATCATGACTACGGATCTGTTGTACTTTGGTGTATAAGAAACTAAAGTTTTGTTAGAGTTGAAAGCAAACTGAGAAGAAAAAACTGCCTTGTTCTTATTGGGTAGAAATGATTCCGGAATTTCCAGTTTGTTTTTTTTTTTTAGTGTTCCAACATAGGTGAGGCCGTTTTGAGCAAGTTCGTCCACAAGTTCTATTGAATAAAAATAGTTATCACCTGTGACATTACGATTTGATTGAACTATCGGCTCTACTAAAGATAGAACAGTCTGTGTGGGTTTCAAAAGCTTTTTTGGATTGGGCACTGTCATTGCACAATAAACATGACCGTTGACAAAATAAAATGTTCTAGCATCGGCCAAAATGAATATTTTTATACCGTACTTTGCCAGTTTGTTCTTCAAATAAACTTTGTGACGGAAGCTGCCTCTGAATGCAACTAGCATTTCATCCACCGTAGCATATTGTCCATAGCAATAGTTTGATTTTGAGTTCGAAACGAACATGTTAAAGACATCTGTTACAGCCGCTAGTGGATCACTTGCCTTCCTGGCATCTCTGGTTGATTCATCATCAAACTTCAAAGCATAAAGCAAAATTAAAAATCTATTTTTGGACATGGTTGATCTAAAAATATCTCTACCTGTACCATCAGTGGCAAAGAGCGCCGATACATCTTCATGATTAGATTTAAATACTCCAGCCAAGTACAAAAGTCGCAAAAAGCATCTAATTCAACCTTGTCTAAATGAGTCATGTATCCACTTTTTAAACTTTCACTAGAATAATTAGCTGCAAACTCAGTTATTTTTTTCATTAGTATGCTCAAGAATTCTTTCCAAAATGTTATCATCAATAATTAGACGCCATGATTGCAAGGGCTGTTCAGGCTTATTGGCCCTAGCATTACCTCTTATTTCTGGTAATCTACTAATGATATTGTGGGCCCGTACGCAACTGGATGGGGGAGGATCGAGACTCCATTTATAAGGACAAATATTCTTTTTCACCATCATTTGATTTTTGCGTCCCAGAATACAACGCACTGCAATACGATTACCTGGATTATTGTCTTGTGCTGTCTGCGGCTCATATTCTATTCCATTATCTTGTGGATCGTTGAAAGATGTTTGAGGAGAACGCTGATCACGTTGTGAAGATCCACTTTGAATAGGCAATTGGCTACACTGAACACTGATTGTAGGAGAATCCTGGAGACGTCTAGACAAATATGCAAAACGCTTTGAAGGAGGATGGTCTTCAGGTGAATAATCTGGATCGATATCGGAATCATCATTGAAAAGTTCAAAGCTTTCTTGATACAGGTAATTAGCTTTGCTTTTGCAGGAACTGTTAGTTTTTTTCTCGAAGATTAGGCTTGGGTTGACTAATTTCAGCACTCGTTGATGGGAGGTTGTTGTCAAAAATATCTTCAAATTCAGTATAAGACGATTCAGGTTGATCTAATTCACAATCATTATCAATGCACAAATCATTGTTATCGATTTATGAACGAGTGTCATGGTCACTTTCCACAGCAGGTCCATCAGAAGTTTCGGAACAGACTTCTATGCCCGAAATAACATCCAAAACACGGATCAATTTCACTGTCTCTTAGTTCGGTCATGATAATATGTATAAAGCAATCCACATACTTCAAAAACTGTCAAAAACACGTAAATAAACAAAATTACAATTTAGACTTATACAAATTGTACACGCAAAAAAGGCTACACAACTGCCTTGGTGGGGTTAAACTTGACCCCAGGCGACAATCTACCGTATACAGGAATAGCGCAGGAAGTAACAAAGAGCAGAACTCAGCGCGTCTCGAAGGTCACTGACATTACACAGACTAACGTAAGGCCATGACTGCTCCCTAGCGGTTAAAAGATAAACTAAAAACATGTGGGGTCAGTATAGAACCCAACAAGGCAGTAAAGGGTTAAAGGTAGTTTAAAAATCGACAGAAAATAACAAAGTCATTTATTTTACCATTTAATTCAGACGAGTGTCGTTTGAAAACATTAACTTTGATTTAAATACCTAATTCTACGTTATTAAAGAAGTACATATCATGATATACTTAAACGTGTTAAACGGTCAAAGAAATATTTTATACCCATTAAACATTTTTCCTTACGTATTTTGATAAAAATTTAATTTTGCAAACAGAGTAAATCGTGTTATAAATTCTGCATGTCTGGAATTTTTTGGACACAATTTATATAGTTAAGGTAAAATTTAGATGAAGTAAAATATTTTAGAGATATATAAAAATAATTCCGAGGTGCCTTTTGAGATTTAAAGCTAATAAACATTCCATTTCTTTAAATAAAACTGCTGTATAGGAATTCTTTATCTTCTTTAAAAATAAATTCATTATGTAATAGGTAGTATATTTGGAGGTTCGAAACCGTTTAAAAATAAACAAAATAATAATTAGTTTTGATTTTAATACATTAAAATAGGCTTTTTACAATAATTTTGGCATATATGTAAACAATTTGGAAGATAAAACATTTTTACAACTGTTGTTTAGGACTATTTTATGTGTATTTATGACGTCTTTCTACACATAAGCAGGAATAACTTGTATTTTTTTTCGATATTCTTGAAGGTTGGCCAACCTGCCAAATTACACTTTTAATGTGTTTAAACTTATATCATCCACGTACATTTATATTGTTATTAATTGCAGTGTTTTGTAAATTTGTAATTATTTTTAAATTAAGTATATTATTTGAATACTGTAATTTATTTTTGTCGCCGATTAGGAAAACTCGTTAAAGAATAGTGGCCTGCGGATAATAAGCAAGTGCACTAAGAATCCCGTCTTTGAAGTCTTGGCCGAACCTAAATAATTTACATATTAAAACTCAAAACCCCTACGAGTAATTAAATAACGTAATTTTGAGTTGGTTGATAAGTAATAATGTTTTTAGCTTAGAAACCCTTTGTTCCGGAGTTCATGTTGCAGTTGCATCACTCAATAGCAGCTATATTACCTAATGTAAAATTTTAAGGTTTTTGGGTATTGAGCCTGAGAAAAAACTATGTGTGTTTCGAATAGGGCTTCCAAAGTTTTACCCGTCATTTCTCTTCCTTCTGTACAATTTACTTTAACATTTGTTAAATTAGACAGAATAATATTTACTGTCTTTAAGTTTTTTGTAAAAGTTTTTAAAAATCTTTATTTGAATAACTTATTTTGAAAACCACGGAGTAATATTCTTTGTTTGAAGGTTATTTTTGACGATGGAAGGATTGTGAAGGAAACACGATTTTTCCGGAAATTTGCCATCGTTCAGTGAAACAAGAAATCAGTAACACTACGTTTCGAGATCTTCAATCTGATCTGACCTGAAGAAGAGATCAGATTGCAGATCTCGAAACGTAGTGTTACTGATTTCTTGTTTCACTGAACGATGGCAAATGTCCGGAAAAATCCTGTTTCCTTCACGGATGAATATGTTTGAATGGATACTAAATCTATTTAATACAAATTCCAAATTAATAACTTAAATAGTTATCGTGAAAACGTATATCAAAGTTACAAGATTTTAACTGCAATGTGAAAGGTACGAATTTCCTTACACAAAATAAAGACGTGTTATCCTGTTTAATAAAACATATTTGAGTTACGTGTGTTCATTTTTATCTTTTCAGATAAAACCCTTCAGAGTGAGAATCAGTAATAATTGATATATTGAGCGAACTTTTCCCCGCCTAACGCTGCTTTACGCCCTGACGGAGAAATGATTGTAACATTATTAAGTTATACCTCTTGATTTAGCGTGACAGGCACAAACGGTTTTCACTGTTTAAACAGCTTGTGGCGAAGGAAGACGTGAGACCATTTCACAATGTAAGTCACGTTATTTTGATGATTCCCATTTCATAATCTATTTTTAATGTAAATCAAGATTATGCTGCCTAAATCCGATTTTAGTCATACAGTTACATACATTAAATTTATATTAGTGCAGTAATTATATCAGATTCTCTAATGATAATAATTTTAAAGAATAACGAATTGATTCAAAATTTTACATTTCGAGGATTACTTATAACTAGGCTGAACACGTTGCTAATAATGCATATGTAAATAATGTTATGTAAGTATTGGGTATGTACATTGAATGTAACATAATACATTTAAGTTAACATAATACCAAAACTGAATCCTAAGCTGCCTAGCATAAAGCCTAATCTTTTACCAACAAATACTTGTTGACGATTAAAAATTTTAATTATCTAATTTTGCATATTAAGTACAAATAAGGATAAACCATATTTTGAAAAAGGGGAAAACACTATAATATTTGTAAAAAATCTTTGGTTTATTTATAGATGTTTGTATTTAAATTAATACACGTTCAAAGTAATTATTCTTAAGTAGGACATTTATTATTTACATAATAAAATATATTTTAGTACCTATCCAAAGGGGGGAAATTATAAATTCTTTAAATAATATAATCTGTTTAAATGAATAATTTACAATATAACAATTGAAAATATTGGTTTGCCTCTTCCATGTATTGTTATTTAGGCATATGTAGTAATGTTAATAAGACTTTAAAGTTCTTAATTTAAAATACTGGTGTGTTTCTTCCCGTATAAGACGATGAAACAATTCGGAGGTTTCAAAATATCAACTTTATACTCCACATTAAGATTAAAGTTTGCTGTAGGCCTTAATTAGTACAGAGCTTTATATTACTAAGATAATAATATGCACTGAGATATTGTTTATTATATATTGCCAAAAACCAGTGAACAAATCTTAACGTCCAAAGAAGTCCAAGTGTAGGTTGTGCCCAAGATTGCTGACGCGTCCTCACACGCGCCTTTAGCATTTTACGGCTTTTACTGGCTATAAATACAAACATCTTACTCTTGGTTATAGTCTACGCTTGTATTCTGAGAACGCTGGGACTTCAAATATACAACATCTCAGTTTTCCTATAATTTTTTATACAGTCCGTAGTTGTGTTGTATTTCATTGATTTTATGATTGTGTAATTGTAGGTGCAATTTTTAAATGTATTGTATGACTGCTGAGTAATAAAATGTCCATTTAAAATTAAATCAGGAAAATATGAATGTATCATGCGGAAAAGTATCTCGAGAAAGATTTCATCTTTAGACTTTTCAAATGACATTTATTTTTGAAATAGACAAGAATGAGTTCTGTGAGGGTACATTTCCCAATAGGTATTAGCCCATTTCTAAGAAGGCTAACAAAATGTGTTGTTAGTCTGGCGTGGACAAACATGTTATTTCCTTATGATGTCATGTATGTCGAACTATCCACCGGACATCTAGATAATGAAATTAGATATTGATTTGACAATAAGCATGCAATCTTATCGAAGGCATTTACGTGATACATTGTGTGGCTTACTACAATTACGTTACCTTGTATAGTAGCGGAATGCTGTTATAACTCAGTATGCTAAGAGGTAAATATGTTTATGTTTTCAAACAGTAAAGTTACTGTGAACGGGTGGGAGGGAGTGTCTCCCGACAGTCGCGTAAACAGTACTGGCGTCAGGGTTGTTTACACTGGTTCTGGCAAAAACATGACATCCGATATGTCTGTGTTGTCCGATCTTAATAACAATTGATACTGTTTATTGAAGCAATCGATTTATTACAAATTATTCCTATAAGCTGTTCCAACAATGTATGAGACGGTTGAATCTTCAATAACTTTATAATTAAAGTGTATGATAAAACTTAAGTAACCACATCGAATTAAAAAACAATTATTTAATGCTGTGGAAAAACCATTAGTCTTGAATAAATTACAGGGTAAAAAAATGAAATACGGTTAAATATATTAGACATTTTACAATATATGTCGGAAAATTGTCTAAAATTAAACAACCTAGATACTTTGAATTTGGATAAAGCTCACTAATTTGTTGTCTTTTGAACATTTCCCCTTCTATTACAATTGTTTTCTACTTTAAAATAAAAATAAAGTTGAAATTTGGGTCGTACTACTTTAAGAAATCTACACCTTTAAGTGTATTATAGCTTCATAAAATATTTCTTGATTAATATTCACCATTTATTTAAGCGATATTTACTATTTGATTTAAATGTGTTAAACTAGGGAACAAATTATGATTTGATATTTTATCCCTTTTAACACGTTTCTCCCTAGAATTGTAGCAGCTGAGGTAACTACACTAATTATTTAATGGAATTGTTATTTTACACGATATTACGATTATGTCGGTACAAATCGATTACGGATATATATATATATATATATATATATATATATATATATATATATATATGTGTGTGTGTGTGTGTGTGTGTGTGTTCGATATGATTTTGTCTGTAGATGTGATGTAATAACCGTAGTAAGAAACCCACAAAGTACGTCATTATATTACAAATTAGAAATTAATTAAATATTATATTTCTGTTTAATATTATAGTATATAATAACATAAATCCAAATATAAATCCTAAAATTTGTTTCAATTTATAAAATACTATTAGTTATGTTTTTATTTTTCTGTCAAAACGTTTTATTCAGGTTTATTGTGTTATGTTTGCATTAACTCTTCAAACATGTATATTTTACAGGCAATGTACAAACTGTAACATACAATGTAACTGTTACTAATAGGTAGGTTTTAAAATTATTTATTAAATTCTGTTGCATTTACCTTTAAATTGGGTGTTTTAGATGTGTTAGATAGGGAATAAGTATTTAAAAGTGCTATATAGCAACTAAAGTGTAGGAAAAAATTTCTTAAAATTCTGGGTAAAATGTTTATATTGATAGATTATTTTAAAAAATAGTTTTTTAAATTATTTATGTAAATTAATATAATTTTCTATTAATGAATTCTTTTGAGTACACAAAACAATTATTTTATAATCACTGCTACGGTTCTAATTTAATATACAGTTGTTATTATACTAATTTATTCACTATTGCTAAGTTACAAAAGAAAAATTGCGACAAATACAATTTTATTACAATTATAATGTTATTTGTAATACAATTCTATAGAATGTTGGTATTTTTGGTTTTATTACACTTTATTTACTTCTTATGAGTGCTTTAAAGTTAGAGTTTGTATAAAATTTTAACCCCACTTTTTATTCTTAACATAAATAAATAAATGTAGAACATTTTTAGGGATAGATATACCATAACAAGCGTTTGTTCCCAAAATAATTATATATAATAACATAATTCATTGCGTTTTAGTATTCTTTAGACTCTTACCTTGAAAATCCGCAAACTCTCTGAAATGTACATTTTGTGTTGTAGGAAGTTTGCTTGGCCACTGGACTATTGTAAATAATCTCATATGTCAAAATCAACCAAAAGTAGCACAGATAACAAATGATTTTTCCATACGAGAAAATTCTCTTACAATTTGAAAAGAAACCTGTGTTTAATTTTATAACACAAATTGGCTCTCTGTTCCTAGACTGCGACGATGGTTAATTTAAACCTATTATCATTAAATATTTCAAACGAAAAAAAAAGCCTCTTTGATTCAAGACATATTATTGCATTTCCAAAAAAACTGGTGAAACCTCATTAACTTTATTTATTGTTATGTTGTTTTTAAATAACCGCATAAAAATAATCTGGAATTGTCGAACGTAGAATATGAAATAAGTAAATCCTGTGAACAAAAAAATAGGCTTTGTTGTACACTTTATACTATATAAAAGTTTAAGATAAGCGTAAGGATGCAGATGTAAACAATTTCGAATGGAGGTCAGACAAAAGACGCCCGACCTGTTGGAGCCACGGCGACACACCTACACGACGCCGGATTTAGTATTGTTGGCAAATTGTGATTATGACGGTAGTTGCGCAAGAAACTATCGTCAATATTTATTAATAGTTTTATCAAGTGCAGTTGATTCATTGATCAATGCAATGATAATAATAAATACGATGCATTATTCGAGATAGCTTTTCGAAAGTAAGATAATTCATTTAGTAATGTGGAAGAGTTTAGATACATACAAAGGTTTTCTAAATGTATACGAATATATAATAATTTTTCTTATGATTGGCAATATGAATATTTATTCATGTTATTCTCTGATAATAGATTTAACTGTTTAGACATGAACATACTTGTCCAAAACAGTATTAGAATCCAGATCTATATTAAGTGTGTCAACTCAACAACTATGGACTGAGTGAACTACAACTAGATTACTAGTGGTATGTATGGATCAGTTTTTTTCCAGGTAAATTGTAATGCTTTTTTACTCTAACTCGAGAACTCTAAGTATAAAATTTATATCTGCCTGTATATACGCCTATCTATCTATATGTCTGCCTGTCTGTATGACTGCCTAAACTATATCTCGAAAACGAATGGACTTATAAAGAGGGGTATTGTGGACTTAACAATTTTATATGTAAACACGTATTTAATTTAGCACGGTTTATTAAAACACTAGCACAGTAAAATATGTAAGAAGATAAAGGTGAATGCCGATCGTCAAATTAAAAATGCTGTGGAATAAACTCTTGTACGCTTTTCCACTGACTCTGTTTCCACAGACAAGAAAAAAGCGTCATAAAAAGGCGAACTTATGTGCTCACGCCTTATAAATTTTGCCCTGTTCACGAATGGATGCAGTGGTCGAGGAAACAAAACAGGGAAAATCAAATAAGACTTCCGGAACTTCTCTGCTACAGAAAGCACGTTTTCTTTACCCTAAGATTTCAATTTTATACCGTATTATAGTCGTCTAATGCTAATAACTTTTTATTTAATTCGATAAATAAATAGTTTAGTATTATGTGGTAAAGGAAATATATAGAGTTTTGTTCAATCAATGAAAGCAAAAATAAATTTGTAAATATTGATGAATCATACTGGCGCATAATATAGGGTTCGATGATGGTGCATGTTCTTCCATGGTAATTGACAAGCATTAACTAATATTTTTACGTTATCTTATGCGTAACCATTAGTAAAATAAGAATATTGAGGTATTACGTACGATTATTTGCAATATTAAAATATAACATATGAACACACATACCCTAAATACCGCAACACAAACAGCATTATGTTAAGGAACAGGATTGTTTAAGACATTTTCCATTGTTCAGTGATACAAACAAATTTATGTATTGGTAACTTATTGTGCAGAATTTAACTTGAATTAAATCCAACTCTATGAACAAAATATGAATGAATTATGTGCCCGGAAATATTTCATTCATCTCTAAACATTAACTTTTACATTTATGCTTAGATAGATAATGCTATGGCGGTGAATGAGTAGGATATAAATTTGCAGAGCGTTATGAAAGCACAGCTAGGAAGCCTAATTCCGGTGATTTTATTACAATCCAAATTGTAAGATATAATAAAAGAGAATATATTTTTCTCTCTATTACGTTAGGGAAAAGCTTGATCCCACCAGGGTAAGCTAAAGGTGACAATTCTCTCGGGAGTAACAATAGGTTCTCTCTCGTAATACACACACAACGCTTTCTTCCTCTTCCTGTTATTTTAATAAATATTATTTGGGCCTTTAGAGTTAATATTCATTGAATTTAGCATATATTTAAAACTGCTCCCAACACCTCAAATATTCAGTATTTTTAATCAAATGTTGTTACTAACCTTCTCTTGGAGAATATTATTTAAATAAACTCTAAGTGTCCTTATTTATTAAACTTTGCGAAAAAATAAATAGTTTCATGTGTATTAATTGGTTTCAATTCACCTCCAAATATAATTAGATTTTCTATATTTTTTATTTTGTTTAGAAAATAATCTTAAACGTTATTTGTAAATGAAAAAGTGTACACTTTGCAGAACACTGAGGAACTTAGGATGCATATATATTAACTACCAAAACGCTACGATCCCAAGTAAGGTCGTAAAATGCAATTTTAACTAGTTCTTGTTGAAGGACTTTAAATACCAAGGTACTTTAAATATATGGCCGGCTCCCTAAATCCTTACGTACATGTAACGAAAGATTGATTTAATTTTGAACTTAAAATATTGAAATAAACACTTACAACGTCTATTTAAAATATCTGTTCTTTAGTTTTGAATTAATCTACTCTGAAGGTCGACGTTTACCAGAGCTTTAGATTCTTAAGAGCAACAGGATTAGATTGAGTTACTCTGATTTCATGAAGTTTTCGCAGTAGATTTAATCCAGGAACTCATCAGATGACACTGTACTTGAGCTCTATGTTTGTAAACTTGGGTAGAGCAACTCAGATTTAATTTGTCTTACTCAATTTTAAAGAAAATAATTTGAAATTGTGTTGAAATTTATTGTTTCAAACACCTTATTGGCTGTGCTTTCATTTGGGCATTATCTAACTTGAGTGTACATATTGTTTAAAACACTTTGTTTTTATTTCATAATGTTGGCTTATGAATTCTTTAATAATTAATAATCAATGAATTTCCTAAGAGCATTGCACACAATTTTAATTGCCATCATCAATTCTTAGCCTTAAACAAATGCTTAAATCAACTGAGTTCTAAGCACACATTCACAATTTGCAAACAAATATTAAAAAGTAATCCGAAGAGGAACTTGACAAATCGTACCGGAATAATTCCCCAGTTTAAATTTTCAAATTTCCCAAAGGACATAGGAGAAATTATCAATAGAGTACATTATCCCAGATGAATTATCTTATGAATTTTGATAATAATTTGGAATTTTTCGATGGGTTGACTACCTCTCTGCAGCCGGTCACATCCAATGGAGATCAGCTTTGTAACGCGTGTAATTATGTTTCGGTAATAGCTAGGCTCAACTGAAACTGGATTGCACTTCGAACATTAGAAGGCAGAGTGATAATGCGGTTGGACAAAGTCTCGATAGGCAACACGACGGATTTTGTACTTTGCAATCGGCTTTATTTGGGAAATAAACATACATAGTTACAGTTGATAAAGATATATTTTCGAATGTTAGGATTAGCTCCAATATTCCTTACTCTTAGTGCAGCATCTGGAATCTGACGCTGTCACAGACTTGACTCCTGGAATCTTGATTCATGTTCGTTTGAATAGATCCAAAGAATTGGCAATGAAGGAGTTTTAAAATGCATTTTTACACCGATTTGACATCAAGGACTTCTTGACAACAAAATATAGTGTAATTTAGATGAAGAGGTATCCTCATTGTCTCATCAGGTGTACTGTTCTGGGTACATTGTAACATTACAAACGCTGCACTAAGAGGAAGATGAACTTGAGCTAAACTCAGCATTTACATTAAATCCCTTCCCATTATATCCACTTGATTTTTTGTGTCCAATACATTTTTAAGACTCTAATCTCCTAAGTTAGTCAAACTGTATTATTTGCTCACAAATGCTCACAAAATGAACTACTTGCTCACAAATAAATTTTCAAACCCACTTAGTACCTAACTCATCTTGAAATCTTACGTAACTGAACGGTAAGGTCAAAGCTTATCAAGTCAGAGTATCAGGTTTGTGGCTGTAACAAAATTAAATTGTGGGTACTCACTCAAAACAATGTTAAATGACATGCAATTTTACGCTCTTATTTTTCATTAATGCATATGCCGTGTGTCTACGATTAATTATTATGCTTCCAAACACGTTTTTAGATACTTCCATACTTTTATGGGTTATTCGGAATAAAATCTATTGTGTTTCTTTGTTTTAATATTTAAAAATTATGCAATTTACAAAAAACTAAGCCGGCTCCTAAGTTCCAGTTGAGTCACGCTAAGAAAAGCTCAGCTGAGCTTAGCCTATGAAATGTGATAAATTGTTTCAGTGTAGAACTTCAGATTAGCTAAATAAAATCCTAAAAATAACCTTGACATAAAATAAATAGAACTTCACAGTAATCATAATATTTAAAAAATTAAATAAAACATTAAAATAAACATAATTTAATAGGTTTTGATTTGATAATATAAACAGTAGATAAATTAAAAAATAACACTTATATGCTAAAATAGGGCATAAATTTCGCCGTTCCATTTGGAAATGTAAATATTAAGTACTTATGCTATTACCTTTCGATTTGGATACATATAATATGTGATAATAATAATAAATATATGAAAAAAACATACTCTCCATATAGGATTTAAATATGTTTAATCTAGAGGCCTGACATTTTTATGGCCGGAGACTTGCATGATTAATTTTAATTAGACTTATTTTTAGCCTGTTCCATGTTTTCTTACATTGCATAAAAACCAAATTAATAAAATTCACAAAAATGTTTAAGCCGTCTTGTGGCAATAGAGTAAAAAATTAATACAACCTTTCGATCATTGCTTTTGAAATAACTAAAATTTCTTGTAGTACTTTGTGAGTTTGTTATTGATGATAAAAATTATTTGATTTTGTGACATTTATTTTAGTGTTTTAAAACTTCTTTACCATTATTCTTACTTCTTTTATGTATTTGTGAGTTTTTTTTTAATCTTTGCTTTAGCTATTAACTCATGGGAAGAAGATAGAATTTTTTAAACATAGTATTATATTCCTGCAACGACGAGAAATGGCCAAAACCACACTTTAGTATTAAACTTTATTTCTATTAATTATATTGTTTTATATGTGTGTTTTCAATCTCAGAACAGGGCTAATTATGTATAAAACGAAATGAAATATTGATTTTAATTTGCACATGAATTTAATTTGGCAATTAGGTGTTGTAATAAAACTTAAACCACGTGCTTGTAAGAAGGAATTTGATGGAATATGCTTCTGTTTATTTATTTCTTTGCAAATTCTACGAATATATCCATAGCAACAAAAGAAAAAGAGTAAATCGAATTAGAAAGGAGAGCTTTTCCGTTTAAGAAGCTGTAATGCAATTTATCTCCTTTCCCCCTTCTGTTTCCTAAAGAATTAAAAAATTTGTTTATGTCAGACGTCAGAGGAATATCTTTATTTTGTAATAATATACAAAAGAGTTTTAGGATTAAATCTCTTTCTTTAATTTTAAGGCATAGCCACACTCATTTTTATCTATCGACAGAAAAATATAGTATAATTCTCATAATAGGATTTTCCCTAAAAATTGCACCTTGCAAATTGCCTTATATGGATTTATTTTCCAGAATATTATTAATATCATAATATTTACGACGATCATTATTTATGGAAGTTAAAAACTTATCGGTTGCATTAATAGGAGTAATATGTTTACAATAGATTTGTTACATGCTTAGCTATACCTTGTAGTTTAGGAGGAGATGTTTATTTTGGTCAGACGATATTTCTTGTTTTTTCATGAAAGTTTATAGAAGAATGTCACCTAAGAACAAGTTATCGTCAGCCAATGCCAGATGGTGGAGATCGAAATTGTAGAGTATCAGAAGGTTATAATTATGAATCTTTAATTGTTTTTAAATCGTAATGTTTTTCTAGCTTGGGACACATAAAACCAGCATTGATACCCGTAAGAAATAGTTAAATTACCGTCACAGAACTGGATAAACAGAGTAAACGTTCACAGCCACTGTAAGGAACTCTGAATCAACATGTATTTAAGGGGACCCGGACAGTAAAAATTTGGTAAAAATTACGTTTTCACTTTTTTATTTATTTTTGTAGACAATTTTCTTGTGAACATTTTGATATACAACACTTTATATTTTAAAGTTTATTAGCACTCGTAAAAAAATAAATTCGAAAGTGTGTTTACGTAAATATGGCAAGGAAACACCTCATAGCTGAGCAACGCAACTTATTTGTTGTAGTACTCATTACTTTATCAGTAAGAGATGATGCCTTATGGAGCAGATGTCCTAATAGACAAATTAGATTATATTGGACACATACAAAAGCGGATGGGTACTAGGCTACGCAAACTAAAGTCCTATAATAATTCCATAAAACTTGCTGATGGTAAACCACTGAATAGTAAAAAACCGCCTTTCATCAAGTGCTATAGACCAGCTCCAGGCCTATTATGGCCAAGCCATTAGAAGGAGCAATACAGTTGAAGAGATGAAGCAAGGAATATGGGCTTTTATTTCATCACAAGTCATCCAGTGATGAAAATCCTCAACATGGTCTTTGCCCAAAAGGCGCTGAAAGTTGGTGCAAGTATCAACGATCGCTTGTAACTGGTGAGACATACAAATATAAAAATAATATCCCCTCAGTTATTATGGAGGTTATTAGGCCAGTGTTTAGGAGCCTGTCAGATCCTGATCTCTTGAAAAAGTGTTTACACAAAAAGACCTAAAACCCTAACGAAAGTGTAAATAGTGTGATATGGGCTCGCCTCCCAAAAACTGGATTTGTGGGTATAAAGACCTTACATTTTGGAGTTTATGAAGCCGTTTCAACTTTTAATGTCGGACAGATTACTAAATGTAAGGTCCTACAGAAATTGGGTATTTCAATTGGCAAAAAACACTGTTTCTACAATGAAATTACTAGACACCGAGAGGCTTCGAAATTCAATGCGCGCTTCTGCTGAATTATAGAAAAGGGCAAGGCAGACCAAGAGGCAATCTAAAAGGAAGCTGGAGGACAAGGAAGAAGACACAGACAATCCAAGTTATGGGGCTGGCCTGTTTTAAACACAATTTGTAAGTAAAATAAGTTTTTTTACAACATTGAAATGGTACGCATTACTTTAAATCGCTATTCCCGAAAGTTGCATTTTTTTACATTGTGGAACACTTTTTTCAAAAACCATTTGAGATATCAGACTGAAATTTTTACCACATATTCTAGGCTATTATTTGAACACTTTAACAGGAGGATTTGTTAATTAGCACATTAGTTAATATTTTATAAAATATTATATGTAAAAGTTTAAGTAAAAAATTAGCAGCATATAAAAAAAAAAATTTTTTTAAACAAATGTGTATTTTTTTAAATCCCTGTGTTAAAGTATACTAATAATCTTAATGAATGTGTGGTAAAAAATTTCATTTGGATATCTCTAATGGATTTTGAAGAAAGTGATCCACAAAATACACAATTTAACATTAGCGTAATAGGACTGTCCCCGGTCGTGTTAAACGGTTAGTTTTGCACGAAAGAAAAATTTATCTCCAAATAAATTTAAACAAACATTAAACGTTAATGTTTATTCGTGAAAATGTATGTGTATACCATATCACCATTTACACCAGATAATGGTGTAAACACCAGACACCAGATAATGCCAAACACCAGAGCAAAGGCTCGAAACTACCCCTGTGGAGAGTGTGGTATTGGGGTAAAATACTCCAGTATTTTATGCACAGGCACCTGCAACCTCTGGTACCACGGTGGTTGTGTGAATCTTACAGAAAGACAAGTGACAAAACTCACAAAGAAAGAAATATCAAACTGGAAATGCAGAAACTGCAACATCTCTCCTCCATCCCCAACCAAAACCCTCCTTGACTCTAACCAAGTTATGAATAATCTCCCAATACTAGACAACCCCGAATTAACCACTATACTTCACATAGACCGTGCACCACTATCAGGAGCAGAGGAAGTTTTCCAAGGCACCGGTGAAGAACATTTCCAACCTAACATAAAAGAAAAGCTCTGCTGCTCCACCCCCAAAACACAAGGGTTAACTGTGAGCAGTAACCGGCCTAGCAAACAACTCATTAAAAGAAGAATTGGAGCACAGTCTCACTGAAAACAAATCGTTTGCAAATGACACTCATACTATCGTGGAGAAAATACAAAATCTAATAAATCCTGAGGAAGCCAATCTCAATTTGTCTTTATCTCTTGCAGCTGAGGCAGGTAGTGTCCTTCTACAGGAGAATACAAAGCTAAAAGCAGAAAACAATAAGCTGCTTGAAAAATGCATGAGACTCGAGGCGGAGCTGGCAGATACTTCAGAAAAGACAGAGAAAATGGAGCTAACTGAAGAAAAATATAGAAGCAAAGTCGAGAATTTACACCAAGAACTGGCAAAGTTACAGAGCCAGCTAGACAAGGAGAGAAATAACCAAACAAAGCTCCAAGAATTTTTTGAAGAACAAGACAACAACCAACGCAAACTTATTGACAATCTAGAGAAAACAATTTTTAACTTAGAAAAAACTATAAAAGAACTCACTTCCAAATCGGAGTCAATAAAATCAGTAATCCCTCAAGCTACCAATCGGGACGTTGGTATTCAAACATGCTCACATACAGGAGAGACTCTCTTACCATTGATAACAATTACCGAATTGACTGCCCTTAAAAGAAGGCAATATGAAACTGAGTGTGAAATACAAAAAATTAAAAGAACAAGTTGGGAAAACTTGCTCTCAAACCCCAAATCCCCACAAAATGACATCACATCTAAGTCAGAAAAATAACTGCTCTAAATTTAATGTATCAAAAAAATCTCCAAAAACAAAAAGAAGACTCAGTTCAGTGTAGCATTGCAAGTTGCCAAATGCAAGGAGGCTGCAACACCCCAAGGACAGGACTCAAGAAAACAACCAGGGCGACAAGCCTCTGAAACGAGTCCTCTGACGACACCAACATCAGCAATGCCTGGCCTTAAAATAACTTCAGCTTCCACATCTTCCCATAAGATCTCAAGATCACCACCAGCTTTAGCAAAAATCAGAAAAGAAGGAGAAAGTATCGAGGAGTTCTTCAACCGTCACATTGATGAGTACAAGGACAATATTAACATTTATAAAGACAAGGTAAAAAAATACGGCAAACCCTCTGCATTATGTGAAACTGCCACCTCATACATGCCTAACCAGTCTCCTACACAACCAGGACCTCAGACTCAAAGCTCTTCACAGGATGCGACCCACCAACTTGACACTTTTTTAGACATACCAAAATCAAGTCCACAAGGACATAGCTGAGCCGAAATTAGCAACAGCACAAGAACCAAAAATAAATCAAAATCCCCAAAATATAAATTCTTCCAAACCTAGAAAATAAGCACCAGAAACTTATGATTGCACACCAAAATATTGACGGCCTTCAGAACAAAACCGACAGACTTGCTCATTTTCTCCACAACAACAAACCAGACTTACTAATACTTACTGAACATGGCTTAAAACAACGAAAAGCTGGAGAGCACTAGAATCCTTGGCTACAGACTTATAGGCAGCTTTAATAGACAACAACACAGAAAAGGTGGAGTGGCTGTCTTTGCAAACTTAAACCTTAAAAATAAAATTACAGTAATATCCTTATCAGGAACCACATCAGAACTTATATGTGAAACGATCCTTCTAAAAATTGAGATGAAAGAAGGATTCTTGCACCTTTTAGGTTTATACAGGCCACCTAGTAGCAACTTGGAAGAAGCATTAGATATTTTATCATCTGAATTGGACAAAATAACATCTTTTAAAAACCCGGTACTCGTAATAGGGGATGTCAATGTAGACAACCTGGTGGCAAGCAACGACAGAAGAAACTTGGACGATATGATTCACGGCTATGGACTGAGCAGACTTCACCTACCCCCTACAAGAATAACCAGTCACAGCAAGACTTCTATAGATTTCATATGCACCAACATTAACGAAACTGAAATATCAACCAGAGTGCTAAAAACAGGCCTCTCAGATCACACTGCCCAGTTATGCTTTATCTCTACAAACATGACAAGCCCCACGCAGACACAATCATACAGAAGACAATTTAACACAAGAACCGTAGAAGAACTGAGGTATAATCTACAAACACAGGACTGGTCACAAGTTATGCTCACAGACAATGTGGATGCTGCTTATAAAGTGTTTCATGGGATCCTCCAATCTGCAATGAACACAGCCTGCCCTCTCAAAATAGTAAAACATAAAAGAAATCCCACCAAGAATATATGGGATGATGAAAGCCAGGCGCTAAAAAACGCATACTTAGAGGCACTAAATCGAGAACACATTACGGGCCATCCTGACGACAAAAAAGAAACAGCCCAAAGGAAAAAATCCTACGACTTAAAAACTAAAAACCCTAAGAAAACAGCTTAACTCCTCCTACATTGAAAGATCTGACAACAAATCAAAAGCCATGTGGAAAGTGATTAATAATGAAAGAAAAGAGAGATTAGAAAAAACTCAACTTGAACGCTTAAACATACAGGACTACGCATCAGGACTCTCCAATAGACATTGCCAATTACTTAAATAGCTTCTTTGCTACAATTGCTGACAGAACACTTGATACCAAAGGAAATGAACAACGAACAACACACACAATAGAACCAAATTACATACCCCAAATACCAAGACTAATTTTCCAGGAGACAAATGAAATAGAAGTCGGAAACATCATAGACACCTTAAAATCAAAAAACATCAACAGGAGACGATGAAATATCTTCTAAATTGGTCAAACAATGCAAACATGAAATTATCACTCCCACTAACAACTATTATAAACAAATCACTTTTACAAGGGACTTTTCCCAGCGGGTTTTGAAACTCGCAAAAATTTATCCAAAATATAAGACTGGAGCAACTGACGAAGCCACCAGTTATCGGCCAATCTCACTTATCTCCACTTTTTCCAAAATCCTGGAGCGAGTAGTGCTAACTAGACTACTGGACCATCTCAAACAGCACCACCTTCTTACTCCGAGACAACATGGTTTTGTAAAAGACAGATCTACAGCAACAGCACTGGTCCAACTAATTGAAACCATCATTGAATAAATTTGGAAGCAGGATATATAGCCACAAGTATACTTTTGGACTTTACCAAGGCCTTCGATTGTCTAGACCACAAGCTCATTACAAAAAAACTGCAAACTCTGGGAATCATTGACAAAGAAATAGACTGGTTCAAAGAGCTACCTCAGCAATAGGACACAGATTGTGGAAATTACTTACACTACACACAACACGGTCAAAAAAGTAAAATCTGAACCACTACCAGTAAGCAGAGGAGTGCCGCAAGGCTCTGTTCTTGGACCCGTCTTGTATACTCCTTCTGACTAGCGACTTTCCAGAATACCTTCAAAACCATTGTGAAATGGTAATGTACGCCGATGATACAGCCCTTATTGTAGCAAACAAAAACAAAGATCAACTAGACATTGACTCCTTTGTAGCTTTTAATATGGCTAAACAATATTGCAACCTAAATGATTTGGTTTTAAATGAATCAAAAACCCAACAACTAATTTTTTACAGCTACTCAAAATAACTATCATGGTCTCCCAGAAGTAACTACAATAGAATTCGGAAAATATTTAGGACTCACCTTGGAACCGAAATTTATCTTGGGAACCACACATCAACCAGCTCTGTCAAAAACTAAATAGCAGTCTTTACGCAATAAGGAGAATTGCACAAATCAGCAACACTGATGTAGCTATGACAGCATACTACTCGTTGTTTGAATCTCACTTGAGATACGGCCTGATAGCCTGGGGAGGCACGACAATCTCAAATCTCCAAAGGGTACTGGTTCTACAAAAAAGGACAATTAGAGCTCTAAAAGGACTAGGACCACTTGACACATGCCGAACAGCCTTCAAAGAACTGAGAATTCTGACTGTAGTTAGGACTCTACATCCAAGAGACAATCCTCTATACAATCAAATCAGGACAAGCAAGGACTGGAGACGGACACTCCTATAACACCAGGACACAGGAGCAACTTTCCTCCTAAATCAACATCAATCTCAGCTTATTTGAGAGGAAACCTTCTTATCGAGGAGCAATGTTCTTCAACATTCTACCTGAATCCCTAAGAAGACTGCCAGAAAAGAACTTCAAAGCCTCCTTGAGAAACTGGCTACTGGAGCGACCAATTTAACACAGTCCAAGAATTTGTTCAATGTAGAACACCACAATTTTTGACAAACACTAACTCATACACCAATTGTAACCATAAACATGACTTTTGCCCTGTTCTCCAAGAATATGTGCAATAAAGAATATTCTATTCTATTCTATTCTATTCTATTCTACACATTTTTTTATTTAATGTTTAAAACTTGGATATTACTATAATCTATAAGATTTTAAAAAGTTTAGCTTCAAATTGCCTGTTACTAATTGAAAACTTCACGTCAAAGTACGAAATATATTAATATGTTACCTGTGCATGACTTTGGCTTTGAATTGTTATTGGTATACTATAGAGGTGCTAACTAAGAATTTATATTGAGAGCAACTTAAAGCGTTTATAACATTCAAACATTAAAATACTTCTCATAACAATGAGTTCTAAAGAAGTGTATACATTCAAAATTCTCAATGCAGTTTTCCAGCATGAGCGGCGTACAGAAGTTTTTATCTTTTACGAACTTGTCCAAAGGAAATAGTTTTGTTTTTTACCTGGAGTTAATTTAATAAAATTACGACAAATACCGTGGGGTAGCTGATTGATCACTGATATGAGTCGGTCTCAGTAGTGTTTTTTTTTATTTTCAATTTACTCTACAGGTTTATGATTTCCCTATGTTAATGAAACTTTTTAGATTTATTGTAGACTTTCAAAAAAAGATATATATACCGTGGATGTAACGATTTAAATTACCTCCCACTCTAGTGGGACGCACCAGAAAAGATTTCTCCAAATGACAACAGATGTACTGGCATAGGAGATATTATCAAAAATACATTCTAAATACAATTTAAAATAGTACATTTTCTTAAATCTACTAATAAATATATAGTTTATTGACTGATAGAAAAGATGTTCTTTCATATGTCAATACTACAATACTAATATATTATAAATTCTTGAGCAAAACTTATTTGATTGCATTTGCAAGGTTTTATAAATTACTGGTGAAAAATTAAGTAAATAATTTAAATTGTGAGAATACCTACGATAAAAACATAACAGTCGATTTGTCAATACAACACAAAATAGGTGAAATCATACCTGCGGCA
>NW_025778670.1:0-74853 GCF_021130785.1 Homalodisca vitripennis
AAGCCTGCTACACACACCCTGAATGTGAGGAACCCATGAGAGCTTTGAATCAATTTTCCTAATAGCTTGACATTATCGCTAAAGCCTATATCTTGTGAACCAAGTTCTAGAGAGCTAAGATTGAAAAGAACAGATTTCGTTTATTACCATTAAACAAAAGGCCATTACTATCAAACCAGTTTTCACATTCCTTAAGACTGTTGTCAATTTGGTTTAAAAGAGTACTTACATTAGAATTACTACGAAACAATTTTATATCGTCAGCATACATAATTGACTTACATATAGAAATGTTTTTTGGGAGGTCGTTTATCATGACTAGAAAGAGAAAAGGGCCAAGGACCGAGCCCTGTGGTACTCCACTCTCTACCCCTGCCACCTCAGAAAGTTTGTTTCCAAAGCTAACTTGCTGAGTGCGATTTTTAAAATAGCTACGAAATAAGTTAAGCTCGGCACCATCAACGCCATAATGTTCTAGCTTCATGAGAAGAATGACATGCGGAACACAATCGAAGGCCATTGTCAGATCACACATGGTGGCGACCGTACCCGCGCGATTTTCAAAGGACGGCCTCCACCAGACCCCCGACCGCATCCACTGTCGACAAGCCACCCCTGAAGCCAAATTGAGATTCTGAAAACAATCGGTTAGACTCAAAATAGTGACTAACCTGGTGTATCACCACTTTCTCAATAATGTTGGAGAAAACAGGCACCACAGAGATCGGTCGATAACTGGAAGGACTAGACGGGTCGCCTTTCTTAAAAATGGGGACAACTCTGGATAACTTAAGTACATTGGGGAATAATCCCTTATCTAGACACTCGTTTATACAGACTGTCAAAGGCTGTACTATTACTAACAGTACTTTTTTTACAAGATCACAGCTGATATCAAAGATATCTCTACACTTGCTAGGCTTAAGATTTTTTACTATTTTTATCACATCATCACAAGACACTTTCTTTAGCTTGAAATTAGCTGAAACAGTTCGAGGCATATTTTGTAGGTAGAGCATAGCAGTTGTAACAGATGAACCAGTGGAGCTGCGGACCTCTTCCACCGAAAGACGCAAAGAAATTGCTGAAGATCTCAGGAGTTAGCTGGTCGACTTCAGGCGACATTGGCTTTCTTCTCTGTTGAGAATTGGATATTAATTCCCAAGCTCTTTTACACTGATTTGGAGCAGCAGCGATAGAATCTGCGTTTGCCTTAAACTTTGTCTGAAGAACACATTTTTTTATAGTCATTCTTCGCATTGAGATACGAACGTCTTGTAGCTTCAATGTGAATATTGTAACGTTGGGCCCATAAGTAGATGTCATAGCACATTTCTGCATGTCTTTTCTTCATAAAGAGGTCAACAGTATACCAATTTTTAGGAACCGATTTTTTATGCGTATGACCACTGAATTTAACAGCCTTAAAATGAAAACATTTGTCCATTTTTTTCTATGAATAAGTAGAAAAAATATCAAACTTACTGAAATTTTGCTGAAATTCTTCCTCCCAGTTTATGCTTCCAAGAGATTGCTCAAAAATTTCAAGGTTATGGTTATTAAAATTTCTCAACAAACTCACATTCTGCGCACTGGTGCAGCAGTCAGACAAGAGTACAGTAGTCAAAAGAGCACTGTGATCTGATAGTGGTGGGTAAAGCACCACTGTTTTAATTATTAGTTTTGGCAAATTTGAAAAAAACATTGTCAATACATGCTGTACCTCTTGTAGGTTCGAGGTTAAGGCAGTAACAGTTGTGCGAACGAAGCATATCCAAAAACTGTAACGAAAAGTTTCGCGGTAACCTTATATCAATGTTCAAGTCCCCGCACACAATAATTGGTAGGCTATAACAATCTAGTAAATGGATCATTAGCCTATCCAGTCCTTCAAGGAATGATTCATGGTTTCCATCAGGAACACGATAAAGAGAGACTAAGAGGACTTCTAAGTTATCCAACCTTACCTTTGCACACACAATCTTAAGGTCACTTTCCTGGCACATGTGGCTAACGTCTATTTTTTGGAAAACTGACACCTTTTTTAACATACACTGCAACACCACCTCTTGACTTACTGTTCCGACAGTACATTGTTGCACACAAATAGCCATTTATATTGATGCAGTTCTTATTATCTTCATTTAACTGGTGTTCACAAACGCAAAAGACAGAACAACCATTTTGTGAAAGTAAAATTTCGACTTCAAACAGTTTATCCGCAAGGGATTGAGCATTGACCGACAATATTTTACAACGTCTAGATACATTATTTAAACTATCAATAGGCCCATTCAGATCACTACTATACGAATCATCTACACCACACGACACGGGTAATCTTATGTTGGGTTCTTTTTCCAAGGAGGTCTTGGGCAAAAAAGACTCATCGCCAACTGGTCTTCGAGGAACTCGAAACATTTTGACAAGGACACCATCTGGCCAAGTGTCAGCTTCCAGTGCAATATCAATTTTGTTTTCTGGCACACACACTTTAAAAGATCTGTAAGAGTCATACTTAGTTTTCCATTCTTCACATTCAATTTTACACTCAAATATATCTTTCAGATAGGACGAAAGATCCTCTTTACCTACTTCCACGGAAAGCCGAGACACAAAGAGCCATTTTTTACAAGGCACAGTTTTAATTAAGCAGTCAGGTTTTTTACCAATTATAATCATTAGTAGTAGACGCTTTCGGTCTATATCGTTTAGAAGTTTATTTGTTTTCTGTTGCCAGAGATCACAGAAATATATATTTGAGAAACATTTTAATACATTTAATATAATATTCACATGTACTACATGCAAAATTTGTGGAAAAATAAGTTGTAACTTTTTAACACCTTATGTCGCAAAAAAGAAATTGTGTCAGCCTACTAGGCTTCAATGAAGCTCTGCCAAATTCTACGGATAGCCGTACACCATCAGGTCTACGTAGAAATGAAGTTTCAAAAAATATTTTAAGATTGCAGATGATCTTTATCAATATATATATAGCTACTTGATACATTCAAATTTTAGTTTGTTAAGTTAGTTTTCATAGCTTTGTTTAAAGTTCCGGTGGGATAGGGAGGGTGCTAAAACGCAAGAGTGCGTTGAAGTCAGATCTTGTCACCAACATTCCACATGGTCTCTTATTATATTTTATTCTTACCGTATCATTAATCTACATGTGTTATTATGTCACAGGACCCAATCTTATATGGTTGCACTTAGCAAAAGTAACTATTTTCCCACTAATTATTAGAACAAAAAAACTTCATTGGCATGCTTCACAAGTTGAGGGTCAATAACATAAACACTAGAAATGAACGCATTATGTAAATTAATTGACATAATATGCATTAAAAAAAATTAAATGGTATTGAGAATTTAAAAACAAACTGTTTTAATTAATTAGTTTTCTGACGTGTGGTTAACTAAATGTTTAACTATTGTACAACTACGCATGATTTGATCAGATCATTTTATTAAGTATTGTGATGATTAAGTAGCAAATATGGTTACATTCAGCAAAAGTACAAATAAACTATTTTCCCACTAATTAATAGAACAAAAAAACAGTATCATTGGCATGCTTCACAAGTTGAGGGTCAGTACCATAAACACTAGAAATGAACGCATTATGTAAATTGATTGACATAATATGCATTCAGAAAAAATTAAATGGTATAGAAAATTTAAAAAAAAAACTGTTTTAATTAATTAGTTTTCTGACGTGTGGTTAAAAAATGTTTAACTACTATACAACTACGCATGATTTGATCAGATAATGTTTTTAAGTATTGTGATGATTAAGTAGCAATCTATGAAAGCCCAGTAAACGAGTGAATATGACCTCAGTAAACGGCTATTAAATAATAATTCCCTTACCATTTTCTGTATTTATCAGGCAATATGGTAGTATATCTATAATTTTCCAAATCCACTCGAAATTGCCAACTAACTCCCACACTACACATCTTTTACAATATTTTGCTAAAATATTTCTTAATCAATAAATGCTTATTTTATCCCAGTAATGTTTTCCATGACAACTCAAATAAGCCTTGACATACAGTTTCGAACAATAAAACCATATTCAACCACAATGCCATTCAAAGTGTTTGTCTTTGCCATTCCTCAATGGTCCGTGAATTGAGCTACATAAAAAGCTAACTTCATTACTAACTAAACATTTAGACTTTTCTCCTCACCCTTCAAGTACAACCCGTACAAACCATGCACTAAGCTTGCTTTTTAATTGGCACCATAAATTACTGTACTAAGAAAATCTTACCTTTAATAAAAGTGTGCATTGCCAAAAGGCCGTAAGTGCTCAAACTTTCCAGAAAAATAAAAAAAGGGGTTTTGTAAAAAACTATGTTTATTTATAAACTATCATTAAAATAAATTAAACTTGCTAAACCATTCATGCAATTAAAACATTGTAAATCCCATGGTTCAAGCACAATATAAATTTATATTCAGTAAACTGGTTCGTTTATTTTCTGAATTTCTTGGTACGTAATAGGTTCTTCAGTAAAATGCCTTCTAAAGTAATTTCTACCGTCTAGAACGACTTAATTTATTTACTATATCTCTTAAATACACTAAATGCGATTTTTACTATTCTCCAAAATATCATCACATATAAAAATTTTATATTATCTAGGACTTTGTCCAGATAGGCGGACGGGACAGTAGTACTACCAACATGTAAACAAATAAGGACCTTTTTGAATTTGTATTTGCCAAATATTGTACTAAACCACATGGCCAGGTGATAATGGACATTGGTAAAACAGTTTCTTAAATCTTTTACTGAAAAATATTTCGCTCTACTAAGACATTGATCATAATTATTTAAATCAACTATGGGAAAAATCGACTTTTTGAAGTTTTTGTTTATTTCTGTATAGCTGACTACAAGTCTGTCCTTTTTTGTTAGAACGGCTGGACTAGTACGGATTCGAGTATTCCTTGGTCAATTCTATCCTTGTTTACGGTGGGAGGGCTCATTAAATGAGGCCTAATATTTACAGGTGTGTTGTTATTTAGTGTTAATTTGACTTCTAAATCCAAAGCTTCTGCTAGTTTTCGAGTAAAAACATTTGAAAAATTGCTTATTAGTTTTTTAATCTTTAGCCTCAGCTCGAGTGCACCCTATCTTCACATCCATGTTGTTTAATTCCTGATCAAGGGGCCTATATCTGACAATAGTTACTTTCTCAATATAATTGAATTTAAAGTGACAGGAGTCTCCACTAACATTAAAATAAAATTACTTTGATATAGTGTTAGTTGGTTTAGTAATGTATCTTGAGTCACTGTTTTCTTCTCAATGTTTCTCCAGTTATTTATCTTTATCACATTGGGAACATTTGTTAATTAATAATGCCAATAATTTAATAGTAATAAAAACCAATAAACGAACTTTTATCGTAGATGTTTTCATAAAAGCTTGTTTGATAATTATGTTAAATTAAATACAACTCAGATTACAAAACGTTATCAGAGTTTTACAGATTTATAAACAATTACACCCTCCAAATGATATCAGTAACAAAATATCTCAGTAAGTAACATCTACTTAAGTATCATACTTACACCAGCGAAAGGGATGTAGATTGGACACATACAAACCTAGCCTGTGAATTAAAACACAATATATTTCAGCGAGCAAGATAAATCTGATTTCATCCGTTTTACTTAAAACCAGCGAAGAGATGGAGGAGACTAATGATAGGTTAGACATAAACTGAGCCAGTGCATGACAATACATCAAAATAGGCGAGGTAATTCTGATAACAACCGCTGTATCATTAGCTACACCGGAGGAAGTGATGCAGACAACTGATAGGCTAGATATACACTCTGCCTGTGTATGACAACACAATATTGTTTGTCATTGTTTCTAATTTTCATAAATGACTTGCTGAGATTACCATTAAATGGAAAAATTATAGGGTTTGCTGATGATATTGCGATTAGATATTCTGAAAAACAATGGGAAAACTGAAGGAAACAGGATTTTTCCGGACATTTGCCATCGTTAAGTGAAACAAGAAAACAGTCCGGAAAAATCCTGTTTCCTTCAACAATCCTTCCATCGTCAAAAATAACCTTCAAACAAAGAATGGGAAAACATCTGGAATCATATTAGAGAAGATTTGATAAAAGTCAGGAAATGGTGTGAAAACAACAGAATGGTCTTGAATGCCTCTAAGACTAAGTTTATAAATTTTGACTTAAAAGGATACCAATTCAATAATGTGCTAAAATTTCATAGATTAGATTGTCAAGCCATTTCAAACTGCAATTGTGAAATTATTGATCAAGTTGAACAAATTAAATATTTAGGAATAAACATTGATGAAAAACTGAGCTGGAAACCGCATATAAACAGCATTCAAGTAGGTTTAAGAAGAAATATCAGAAGTTTTTATTTTGTAAGGAAATTTATTGATGATAAATTAATGAGAACACTTTATTTTGCGCTAATTCATTCTAAATTGAATTATGGTATAGAAAATTGGGGAGCTGCTGACAATATAACCATACAACCGTTGAATGTAACACAAAACCACTTCGTAAGAATAATTGCAAAAAGGAAAAGATATGAATCTGCATTACCTATTTATAAATATCTAAGAATATTACCACTAAAATATTTATTTTTATTCAAAGTATTAAAAATTTTCTATGAGAAAAGTGGAAACAGGAATGACAGAGTTTACCAAAGAACAAGAGGTGACATACTGGGGCTGTTCATGAGACCGAAGGTAAATAAGTCAATTTTCAAAAAAAGTTTTTCTTTTTTGGGTCCAAAATTTTTTAATCTTTTGCCTTTACAAATAAAAAATTGTAAAAATAGAAGCAAATTTGAGAATAAATTGAAAAGTTGGCTTTTAATTTTTATTAATATTGATAGCTTTTTTCAAATTTTAGTTTAGGAATTTGTACAGTTTTATATTAAAAGATTTTAATTTGTAAAGTTATAATTGAAAAATGTTATGTTTAAAATAATGTTAACTGTGGGGTGTGCACACTGCAGATTAACCGCACGATGTACTTGTTAAGTTTTGACTGATCATTATACAATGAAGTACAACTTTCAGTTGAGCTAGCCACGCTTACTGGATACTGTGGCTAGTAATTCCTACCAGTACTGATGTAAATTTTTGTAAACTATATTTTCTGGAATAAAGTATATTCTATTCTATATATCTCAGTAAGCGGGGTAAATCTGTTTACAACTTTTGTACCATTAGTTACACTAGAGGAAGTGATGCTGACTATTGATGCTACACAATACGTGCGGATAAAGCATTGATTATCTTATCTCATCAGGTACTGACATGTCCGTGGATATCATCGCTCAGACCAGTACTCTAGTCACAACTGACAATTAAATTGCATCAAGTGGAAATCTTTTGCCGGGAAATAATTAGTGAAAGTAAGGTTCAGCGTTTTCTGGTTAAACTTCCAGCTACCAAGTGTTTGAATATGTTGAATGAAGTGTGCGGTTTCACTATGTATCGGGCGTGTATTTTAATGGCACAAACGGTTTTGTGGTGGCCGAGGAAAGGTGGAAGGTGACGATCATCCTAGTCGCGTTTCCACCTTAACTACCGACGAAAACGAACAAAAAATTAATCAAATCCTCAAATAGATCATCGTTTACCCATCTGAGTTATTGCTTGATCAAGGTAACGTCAATAAGGAAACTATGAGATAGGTTTACATGAGAAATTAAACATGTCAAAAAGTAGCTAAAACTGTGCCAAAAATCATAAGTTTAGCTTATATGAAGATGTAAATGTAACATCCAGCTGATTCTTCTGATTTAGCATCATTTGAATTGTGGCTGTTCCCTAAGATCCAAATTTGACTGAACGGCTCATTTTCAAACCAAAAAGGTGAAACAGAATGCCTCATAAATTTTGAAGTCGCTCTCATATAACATGGCTTCCAGCATTACTTAAACCAGTGGAAAATACGAGTGCAGCAGAATATTGAGAAGGAAGGAGAGTGCGTTGAAAGAGATACGTTGGAGGAAACTAAAACTAAAGCCAATTCAATTTTTATACAAAGTTTAAAATAGCCACGCATCGTATATCTAGGTGAGCAAGATAATTCTGATTATAACAGTTGTACCATTATTTACACTAGAGGTAGAGATAGAGGCTGTTGATTGGTCAAATCAGCCTGAGGATGACAAAGCAATATATTTCAATCAGTGACATAGTTCCGGTTCCTACTGCCTTATTACAAGATCAGAGGAAGATGAGTAGACTTCTCATTGGATATGTACAAACCAAGTCTGTTCATTACAACACAGTGGTTCCTGTGAGCGATACAACTCTGATAACAACTGCTGTAGCATTAGTTCTACCGAAGTTTTTTATTGGTGGAGCGCACATGCTAACAATCATTTTACTACTTGCGAATTAGAAATTAATATTCCTGACTGAATAAAATAATCCAGGCTAGAATATTGCACCAGTATTTGAATACAGAGATAATGCAGACTACTATAGCTATTTCTAATACCAATTTACTGCAATAGTATATTTATATACAGGGCATCCTAGAACTTTCTACTAACCTTATCATATATTATTTCTGGATCAAAGATCAACCAGTATAACATATTAAAATTTGCAAAAATTAAATAATAAAGTAAAAAAATCCTTAGTTAGTTTTTCAATTAATAATTAAAATTTTCAGAACAGCTTATTGTAGTAAGTTTCAATGTTAATTTTGTATAAACAGTAGCTTTATGGCATAAAAATAAATGTGCAAAAAATAAATTTCACAATATTTAATTTAGAAATTTTAACGAACGCAACGATGTTAATTTTAAAAACTCAGGTTAATAAATAAGAAAGATAATTCATTTTTTAAACCTAGATGCTAAACAATATCAAGTATGACAAAATTCCTGAGCAGACTTTGGCGCAAACATTGCCAATATGCTCATTCCTAGTCAGCCCTCGATCAAGGTGCATTCCTAGAAATTTTGAAAAGCTGACTTCTTCCAGAGTGAAGTCATCTAACAAAATGGCAGGCCCACACTGGTTGCCCGCAGTGCGCAAGGCAAAATTCAAACGTTGGTATTTGAAGAGTTTGTTGTAAGATGACTGTGGAAGTATTGGACACAGTTTTTGATGTCAACAACAGCCTATTGCTCCAAAACTTCACTTGATATTGTATTGAAAAAGAGAGTTGTATCATCGGCAAACTGTACTAATTTGCCATGCAGAAGCGATGATTTTATATCGTTGACGCGAAGCAGGAAAAGCACACGACTGAGAATGGATCCCTGAGGGACTCCGTAACTCAGTTCTATTTGTTTGGACGACTTACTAGATATCTGGACAACTTGGGATCTGTGAGTTAGAAACGAGCTAAGCCGTTTAAGAGGCACGCCTCGAATACCGTGAGACTCAAGTTTGGCAACGCAGTCTAGACATTGGACAGGTCTAAGAACACACCCATTGTGTAGTTACGACGTTCAATCCCCTCTACAATCATATCGACAAGACTCACGACTGCGTCTGTTGTCGATTTGCTCTTCCTGAATTCAAATTTTTCACTGGAGAGCTGATTGCATTTGTCCAAAAACTGACGCACTCTTATAAGAAAAAGCTTTTCAAAACTTTTGCTCAGAACTGGCAAACTTGAGACAGGCCAATAGTTAGTGATTGAAGCTGGGTCGTCCCTCTTGAAAATTGGGACAACTTTAGCAATTTTCAGGAGAAAGGGGAACACTCCTGTTT
This sequence comes from Homalodisca vitripennis, assembly GCF_021130785.1. Taxonomy (NCBI): domain Eukaryota; kingdom Metazoa; phylum Arthropoda; class Insecta; order Hemiptera; family Cicadellidae; genus Homalodisca; species Homalodisca vitripennis. The sequence goes on from NW_025778670.1 coordinate 9,768, forward strand.
GGAATGAATAGTTTACCTATTGAGTTAAAAGGTCTCACAATATGCTTGCAGCATTTTGTTCGTTTGAAGTATTTTTGTAAATTTTAGAGAAGAATTTTAGTTTCTCTCTATAAACTAGAATACCCGCTGTTATCTAGTTTTTTTTTTTTTTTTTTTAATAATTCTTTCGCAAACATTGATCGCTTTTGTAGGGCAGCAGATGCTAATGTGGAAATTTAGAGTGTCACTAAACAATTTAAATTGCTGTATACTACGTGTTGAAATGAATTTAGAAAATCCCACCTTTCTTTAGAAAGGGATTTATTGGTGTGATCAATGTTTTCTTGCCTTATTTCTCTTACTGTTTGCTTAATTTTGGACTCCCTTTTGAATTGTACTCCACTAATGACGGCTTCTTGGCCGTAGTGGTCTGAAAATACCAAGCGTATCATACATTTTTTGTCTCCTCAAATGGAATACGCAGTCCTGTATTCAATAACTCTTAGCACACCTTTACAGACTGGACAGACGCCAAAGATTGCTATGAGAGTTTGACAAAAACCCGTAGCAACTTAGAACGTATGTTTCCGAATAAAAAGTAAAACAAAAACAAGGATTTACTAATACTCATACTTTTAGCTTCTAACATTTTTAAAAGAAAATTATAGAAATGCTAGAAAGGGTATACCTAGTTGCAACTTTAGACAGTAGTTATTTTATTACTGGATAATACTTTAGTTTACGACTATCATAAACTACTCTCCTTTCATAATAATACAAATACATATATATATATATATATATATATATATATATATATATATATATATATATATATATATACATATATATAATATATACATATATAATAAATATACATAATATAATACATATATAATATAAATACCAAAAAGTACTTGCTCCCCCGGGAATACAACACGGATTACTCATTTGAATGGCGAGCGTGCTAACATTTTCATGGTTATCTTATAATAATAATAATAATAATTTATTGCTTTAGAACATGTACATGTTATAGCAATTGTCAAAGAAGAAAATAAGCTAAAATTTTGGATTCATACATTACATCTAGGTTACTTTCGTACATACAATTTATTCCATCCATCCTACTGCTCATTTATTCGAATTTCCCACTCTAGCACCAGCGTCAGTCAGCCAATTATGTGGTCACCCAAACATGTGCCATGAACTCGTCTGTATTGTAAAAAGCTTCTGAGAGCAATGCACTTTTCAGACGAGTTTTTAAATGCCTTAGGCATTGCGGCACTTTTTATGAAATTTGGCAGTTTGTTGACAAACTGAGCTCCTGCCTGAGAAGGCAAGCGCTCATGTACTACCGTCCTGTGTCTCCCAGTTCGGTAGTTGTCCCTGCCTCTAGTCTCATATGAGTGTATATCACTACCTCTGATGAGATTGCATTTTGACTTGAAAAACATAGACGTCTCTAGAATGTAGAGGCAGGGTAATGTCAACAGTTTCAGTTTTCTGAATGCTGGTCTGCACGACTCTCTCCATTGTAGTTTTGCAATTGTTCGAACGGCTTTTTTTTGGAGTGTAAACACTCTAGAGAAATGTGTATTTGCACAGCCTCCCCACAAGACCACTCTGTATGACAGGTGGGGGTATATCAATCCATAGTACGCCGTCATCAGTACCTGAGTTGGGCAGTATTTGGATAGCTGCCTCAAAACATAAATGCCTGAGGACAATTTTGAACAAACGTTGTCTACATGACTATCCCATGTCAACCCTCGATCAAGGTGTATTCCAAGGAATTTAGTCGAGTAGACTTCTTCGATCTCAGTCTCCTCCAACATCACTATAGGACTTTGATCAGAGACGGTCGGCCGCAAACGAAATTGAACAAACACCGATTTTGACGGGTTTGTTTTAAGATTGAGCTCATTGAAATGTTGAATTAAGTTGTTGAGCTCAGTGAATGTTGTCATTTCAAGTTGTGTGTTTGATTTTTCTTTGAAACAGAGAGTCGTGTCATCGGCATACTGGACTATTCGTCCTTGGTGCAAAGATGAGCCAGCATCGTTGACATACAATAGGAAGAGTAGCGGACTGAGAATGGAGCCCTGAGGAACACCACAACCCAGCTCACCCCCCTCCGACCGTACGTCAGAAATTTTTACGAATTGTGTTCTATTACTGAGATACGATTCAAGCCACAAGAGTGGCACTCCTCGTATCCCGTAATACTCCAGTCTGTGAATTAGGGTGTTGTGATCAACGCAGTCAAATGCTTTAGATAAGTCAAGAAACACACTAAGTGTGTCTCTATGACTTTCAATTCCTTCTACTATCATCTCGACCAGCCCAACGACTGCGTCTATTGTCGACTTCCCATTTCGGAAACCGAACTGGTTTGATGATAGTAAGTTGTGTTTTTCCAAAAAATTCAAGAGTCGACTGAGGAAGATCTTTTCAAAAACTTTACTGAAAACTGGTAAAATTGAGATGGGACGATAATTTTGAACTAATTTGGGGTCACCTTTTTTGAATATCGGGGTGATTTTGGCTTTTTTTCAGAGAGGATGGAAATATTCCTGAGCGGAGAGAGAGATTTATCAAATGTTCAAGCGGCCTGAACAGGTGCTGTGCACATTGCTTAAGAAGCCACATTGAAACATGATTTAAATCGTTTGATTTTTTTGAAGGAAGATCTCTTATCACTCTGGCAATTTCCTCTTCTGTAGTAGGAGCCAGAGCCATAGAAGCTGCTGGGCTCCTTACAAAAGTGGAATGTGGCTGATGCTGCTTTGGACTGAATCCTTGGTCAGCACCAACCGAGGCAAAAAAATTATTGAAAGCGTCCGCGACTTTGGCTGCATCGCTGACTTGATCGTTTCCAATCTGAAGCTCAATTTGTCTTTCAGTTGGTGGACTTTTATTTTTAATGATAGCCCATGCCGTTTTTGAAAAATTGTTTGACGTGAGCAATTTTTTGGTGACGTCATATGCTTTTGCAGCTCTGATCACCTTTTTATAAATCCGCTTGTAATTTGTAAAAAAATTTTGAAAGCCTCGTCACTCGAGTGCTTGTTGATTTCAGAGTAAAATCGTAATTTCTCCCTTGAAACCAAAATGCCTCTTGTAATCCATTCACATTTTTGTATTGTAGCCTTTTGATGGATTTTTTTTAGGGGACAGCTCACGTTCAGATGGAAAATAAAAGTGTCTTCAAAGTTTTTGAATTGTAATTCAACGGGATCTCTAAAATTTAGGCAGTTCCAACTCTCTCTCGAAAGAAAAGAGTTTAGAAGAGCAATGTTTGAGGGCTTTGTGTTTCTGATTGTTGTTTGTATGATTGGGTCCCGTGCTGGTTTGAGACCACTGACAATGGCCTGTTGGCCATAGTGGTCTGAGATGGCTGTGTTGATCACAGACACCCGGAGGTCAGTCAAGTTTGATATGATGTTATCTATCGCAGTCGCTGAAGTGCCGGTAATCCTTGTTGGTGTGTCTATTAAACAGACAAGACCGAAGGACCCCAACAAGTCAGCGAAATGTTTCGTCAAGGGACTATCGATATCTAGGACATCAATGTTAAAATCTCCCATGACGATAAATTTTCGATCCCTCCTTGTCATGTCAGTCAGAAGTTTTTCAAATTTGGAAAAGAATTGTTTTTCATCTCCGTTTGGGGACCTGTATACTCCAATTACTTGGATTGTGCTGTTGTTTCTGTGAATGTTTACCCCTGTGACTTCTAAGTCTTTGTCAGTTGTGCTTTCGACAGAAACAGGGGTAAACGAAAGATTGTTCCGAGCAAAAACCGCAACACCCCCACCTTTGGCTGAGGTGCGACAGCATTTGTTAGCCAATTGGTAATTTTGAATGTTGAAGTGTTCAATGTTGCTGCTGTTAAATCCGTGTTCGGATATGACTAGCACGTCGGGAAGAAGCTCTTCGCACAAGAGGGAAAGTTCCATTCTCTTGTTTGTAGCCATTTGTGCATTTTGATGCAAAAATGTCAAGCTATCTGAAAATTTGTTTTTCGAATTTGTTTTTTTTAAAATTTCGATTTGAGGTCAGTCAATTTGTTTTGGTGACTAGTAGTGGGTTCCCTAAAAAATTTTGTTTTTCTAATATATTGCCATGCTGCTGGTGTCCTGTGCTCTTAACGGCGTCAGCGAATGATTCAAAATGCAACACCCTTGGCTGCTTTGGCGTCTCCTGAAGATCGGGTCCCGGTCCTCCTTCGGTTCTCGACATAGCAGTGGGCAGTGAGTGGCTAGGTGCAGCGACAAGCGGAGGTTTGTGGCGGCGAAGGTCTGGTGCCATGGTGGCCAGGTGCGCAATCATGAGGCACGTCAGTAGTCGCTTCCCACTCTCGCGAAGATGCTGGCCGTGAGAGGTGAATAACTGTCGCCCGATGCGGCTAATGTCGAGCATCTCCACTCCCTCACTCCGAACACAGAGCTCGCTGTAGGCATTTGCTACTCTGATGGTCTCCTGTATCGGGCTATCGGGGGGCAGATCGTGCCTTGGAAATAAAGGCGTTATCAGGACTTTAGACGTCCTGCAGTTTTTAATTATTTCTTCAAGGTTGTTGAAGATTATGTTCTGTCTCCCTGCAGCTACATCGTTGTTCCCGGAGATCAAGACGAAACAGTTGTCTGGAGGAGGGGCGGCGTCTGGGATTGTGTTCAGGAGGCCGGCTCCGGGTTTACAGGTTCCCCATACATTAGTAACACCGTCCACTCCCGCCCTCATCATACTGGCAAGATGTCGGGCATGGCTGTCGCCTACAATAGAGACAGTCTTAAATGGCAGTTTTTCTTTCTTGTTTTCAGCAAACATGTACTCTTTTTTCGTTTTGCACTTTTCAATAGAATGATTTGTTTGTTTCTTTTTGTTTGATTTTCGTTTCCTCTTTTTTGTAGCAACTGCCGTGTATGTGTCGTCCTCTTCCTGTATTTTAGATAGGATCTCGTAACTGTTGCTAATTATAATATTATTTGGGGTTTGAATACTATTGAGTTTTTCAAAAGACAACAACTTTTCATTTTTTAATGTTTTGATTTCCTCTTCCAAGGTCTTGATGGTAGTCAACATGTTTTGTACTTCCTCTTTTAATAATGGACACCTCTCACAAGATCGGTTAAATGAGTCTGTGGTCTGACAATATTGATTTTTAGCGTGAGGCGGAGAAGTAGACACGTTCACAGAAGAACGTGCCACAAAAACCTGATCCGTGTACTCGAGGAGCCTCTGATCCGATTCTATCGAGTGGTCAAGGATGACTTTCATCTGCTCCTGGAGGTCGAAAATCTTCTGATTGAGGGCTTGGTTTTCTATATGGAGTTGAGACGGACACGGGGCCGACGGCGTGGGCGGGTCAGGTGTACCAACGGCAGCGCAAGGTGGCGAGCCGGCTGGTTATCAATCTTACTTCAAAGCCAATGTTTCATTTAGTATTAACATAAAATGGAGCGTTTATTTTCAACCAATAGTGGTTAAAACTAAGCAATTAGAGGTAATAAAACATTATTTTACTTAAAGCGAGCGGCTAGTATCCATAATTCTGTTTATAAAAGGGATCGGAATGAGTTATATAAAATCGATAGTCAAATATATATACATAAGGATCCGAACGATGGCCAAGGCACAAAACACATTCAAATGGAGATTATACGTCAGAATTAATTTAGGAAACTCAATTTCTTAGCTATTATAACATTTGTAATTTACAAAAATCCCCAACTACTGGGTCCTTTCACCCCACTTCCCTTTTTACATGTAAATAAATTAATTCTGAAAATGTAGTATAGTGATATCCTTAATACCTTTCTTACTTTGGTTATGTAAGATATGCCAACAAAACAACTGAACCAAACTGGTTGTCTGTCAGTTATAAGTATAATCAGGATCATTCCAATAGTCCTAATGTTGATCAGACATTAACATTAACATTTATTTATATATTAAAATGTAAATGAATCACGCTGTGTTTAGTTATCGACAGAAGATAGATTGATAAAACTGGATCTATACACTAACCATTGTTATACATCTATATAAATAAAAATGAATTTCCGTTCGTTAGTCTCGCTAAAACTCGAGAACGGCTGAACCGATTTGGCTAATTTTGGTCTTGAAATGTTCGTGCAAGTCCAGGGAAGGTTTAAATGATAACAAAATTGCAAGGAAAATACTAAAAACGACAATTTTATTTTCCCATACAAACTGTTCTTACCTGTCAAACGTTTGTTTGATGTTCATGTATCCATAATTAGTTTAACAACTGTAACAAATACAAATGACGAAGTGTCTCAGTATCATATGTTTACTTACTACTGCATTAATTTTGGGTAAAACAGCTGTCGCCATTATAGGTTAACATTATTAGTGCAAGAAAACATTAATATCAGATATTGCTTACAATGCCGAGAAGAAAACAACCTAACATAGGTCGTCGAAGTAGATTGAACGTGCGGCGAGCTACCTCACGCGCTAATCGCACTGATGACCAGCAAGAGACTGATAATGATAACAGTCGTTTTGGTATGGCACATTTGCGTTCTACAGTAAATCAGAATGAAGTGGATAGACAAAGAATGCAACGAGTTCGGGCACGTCGATCACAACAGCAGCGAGCCCGGGAAAAGGAAATTGACCGATTCCGCAAACGCAATGCTACTGTGAACCACCTGGAACGAGCAGCATTCTCCTACGATCCAGAAATCGATTATAGTGCTGACAAATACAGTACGAGTACATCCAAATAACGCTGAATGTTATTACCTTAGATTGTTATTGGTGAATGTTCGTGGTCCGACATCGTTCAACAATTGAGAACAGTTGATGGACATCTGTGTGCTACTTACCGTGAGGCGTGTCAACTATTACAGTTACTCGAGGATGATTTACATTGGGATAATACGCTCAAGGATTCCATCATATCTTCATCACCATATCAAATTCGAGCATTGTTTTCGATTATAATATCCACATGTTTCCCTTCGAATCCGGAAGATTTGTGGATGAAATATAGGGATGACATGTCTGAGGATGTGCTACATCGTGTGCGATGTCAAACTTCGAATCCTACACTACTAATTAATGCGGAAATTTACAATGATACATTGATCATGGTAGAAGATATGTGTTTATTGATGACAAATAAAGTACTGTCGTGTTTGGACCTGACAGCACCCAATATTTTACGTCGAAGATTTTTGTTACACATGGTAAAGTATATCTTTATATATTTACGCACCGCAAAAAAGACAAAACATATAGTTTACCAGAAAGCTTTAAATTGATTACCTGTATTGATTGCCTTTTGTCCGATATCAACAAGTCAGTGTTATGAATTTTTATTGCAGATATACAGATTCATGGTCCGTGAAGGTGAATTAAATCACATTTTGATGAGTCAACGGCTTTTTCATCGGCTTGCAGTTGACATGTATGTCAAAATTGAGACCGAACGATTGACATACATCCGTCTAAACCAACAGCAGCTTCGATCTGAAGAGTATATTCATATTCGTGATGCTATTAATGCCGATGAAAATGCAGAAAATGTTGGAAAAAATGACAATTTTGCCGGCCACTTACATTGGAAGCCCGCGCCACAAGCACGAATACGCGCAAGATGCGATGTCGTATGTTAGAAAATATGGCCGCCGGACTTATTTATTACATTCACCTGTAACCCACAATGGATGGAAATTAAGAAAGAATTGCTACATGGCCAAACACCAGTTGATAGGCCACTGCCAGAATGTTTAAGCAAAAATTCAAATCTTTAATGAATTTCATTATAAAGCATCGTGTGGCCAAGTACGTTGTTGGATGTACTCTGTTGAGTGGCAAAAGCGTGGTCTGCCACATGCGCACATATTAGTTTCGTTAGTTGATAAATTAAGGCCAGAAGACATTGATTCCATAACTTCAGCCGAGATTCCCGATGAAACACTTGACCCAAAATTGCATGCAGTAGTAAGTAAACATATGATACATGGACCTTGCGGAGTTTTCAACAACAACTCACCCTGTCTGGTCGACGGCAAGTGTTCTAAGCGATACCCTAGAGCATTGATTGCTGAAACCATCTCGGGAAATGATGGTTACCCGTTGTATTGTCGGCAATCAGTTGAGGACGGTGGGCGATCTGTAATTGTGAAGATAAAAGGACAAAATTTTGATGTAGACAATCGTTGGATTGTGCCGTACTCGCCAATGTTGTCCAAAACTTTTGAAACTCACATCAATGTGGAATTTTGTAACTCTGTCAAATCGATAAAGTACATATGTAAATATGTTAACAAAGGTAGCGACATGGCCAAGAGGTAAGTGAAACGAAGTTCACCGGGTCAGCTAGTATATTTATAAAACCATTGTTGTACTGACAGAAATTCAACGCACAATGAAGCAAAACTTCGGTTTAGTTTGCAGAAATATTAAACATGAACGACGAATCTACCCAAAATCCGATTATTTCTCTTTATCCCCACTACCCGTAGCATGCATTCCGTAACGAGATTAGCCGGTAGACCCCACCTAATCCTCGGCACACGCAATATTGCATTAGTATATCTTGAGCATTTAATGGAAATTTATTCTTATTTCTGTATGTTTTTAAGTTTGGATTTTCTGTGAAAAGCTCGATTTTTCGATGATTTGGTACTACATATGCTTTATTAGACATTATATAGTAGGAAATGAAACATTAAACACATTTTATTTTACGTATCTTAGCTACAAAATTAATATATTCAAGATCAGGTAAAAAAATGGGATTGCCTTGTTGGATCCTGATAAATTAAATGTTTGTGTTTAATTTTGCAAATGGAGGTTTTAATGGCTCCGCCGATCTTATATAAGCTCATATATCCTGGAACAGATTATTCTGAGAATTATAATGTGTTTATATAATCAGTTTTGGTTTTTAATTGGTGAGTGGGGGGTTCTTCTATGAAGGATACAATTTTGGTTTTGCAAAATCCTCGACCATAACTTTAATTTATTGACAGGCAATAAAAATCAAGTTTTTAATGGATTAACGGCTTTAAACTAAAAATCATAATATAGAAAATGAAATAGCAATCATCTAACACATAATTAACTTTTATGAAAGGAATATATCTTTTAAATTTTGTTTACGGTGGTTATGGTTTTTATACTCTAGCGTTGTGTGCTCGGTAAAAAACTGTTAAGGAGTGGTTTCATATAAATTTAGTCTTTTATGCAGCTGAATGGCAGTAAGAAAGCAGACTAACTCGCACTAGTAACAAATTTCCCCTCGCCACCTCTTACCCGTAATGACCTTCGTGTTTAGAGCGTTTTTGAAATTAACGTCCATATTTCGTAAATTCGTAACACAAAATGTGAATCATTACTATAATAACTTGTAATAGGTACTTTTCCTTTCTTTTATTTCTATATAGGTGTTGTCTATTTATGTTTGTATGATTTACTAAAACTTTTGTAATAAACCATTTTTTTTATCTTGGACGATTTTAGTGGTGTTGATTACACGGGATTTACCATGGGAATAAATTAATAATATTTCTATTGTCACAAAATTTATCTACTTGTTTCGACTGAGACGGAAGAACTTTTTTATAAATGGAAAGCCTCTACTTAAAAGAACTCTTTACGTGAAAAAGTTGAACAAGAAAAAATTATCCTCTCTTGAGGTAAAATAAGATAAAAGGTAGTAATTTGATTAAATTTAAATCGTTTTACATCCTAGCAGTTACCCAAGGATTTTGTACGCAATTTTGTGTTAGTCTACATAGCACGCTAGTCGGCCAAGAACACGCAAGTTCACTGTGATTGTTTATTGGGATTATTGCTAATGAATGGGATGGTCGAAGCTAGGTTACCATGTACAGCAATATGAAAGAAACATTTTATTAGCTGTTTCTTATCCGTCTCCTAAAAGAAAGATTTATGATATAGAATTAACAGCTTTTCATCCATTGAATGACAGGATTTCTGAATTTGTGTCAAATGACAAAAAGAACGGTAAAAGGAAATGACAAAACCAATAATATAATAATCTATATTTGGATGCCAGTTTGGTTGAACAGTGGAACAGGGATAGCTGTTTGAAATGAAAAAATATTAACGTTACAAGCTATTTCATCGCTGAAGTCAAGAACATGTCTGAGAGATTGATGATCAACATTCAACGATTCAACTTAAATTAATTTTATAAATGTCATATTTCCCTACATTCAACTCTAGATTATATCAAGAATATCTAGATTATATTATCACATTTAAAATTTTGTACAAACAGAAAAGAAATATTTTATTGCTTATTTATTTCAACATACATATGTCACCATTATTACAAACAAACCACTACCCTTTATACCTTAAGTATTTACTATTTCTTAGTTTGTTATATAACTAGTCACTAATATCATTTTGCATTGTTTAAAAAAATTCGTACATATTTTTATTTTCACATTATCTATGTTAATAAATTTAAATTAGCTTATAATTGGGCCACATTTATTAAATACCCGACATACATTAACCACACTATGCAGTCGGCTTTTATATGCTATCCACAAAATTCTGTTTCACGCACATAGTTAAGATCTCTCAAAATTGTTTATCTTTATAGACACGATTTTTATTTCAAATTTAATGGAATAATGACTAATAGACTTACACAATAGAATCAAAAATTCCCTTTTTCTCAAAAGAACAATGACTAGAGCTTCTGACTAGGAATAAATACTTAAGAAATTAGAAGATTCTGGTGTTATCAAAGAGGTATTTACAGTTTAATGTTATATCAACTTTGGAATAGTAAAATAAATTTATAATTTTGGGTTTTTTTTTCGCCTCAAACTATTATTTATATAATCACAATTAGTACAGCAAACTAGAAATGTTCAAAGACCTTACCACTAGGATTTAAGTTTAATTCTCTTAGAGTTATTTTTGTACTACTGGATTTGGGATAAGAATTTATAACGACTTGGACTGTAGATATTAATATTCCAGAATAATAAGAATTAAATTATCAATGAAACATCCAAGACGATGTATAATATTTTTTTATTAGTAAGCTCCGAGTGAATATTCAGTACAATTTATTCCTAAATGTTTAACTATTAGATATTATCTGGTTTGTCTAAAATAAAAATCATAGTTCAAAATCAAAATAATGAATTTATTTTAAAATGGCAAATTAAAAAGTTCAATGTTTCAGAATTTTGATCGCTCTATTTTCCACAAAGAATTGACAAACCGTTTAATAATAGCAAAAAGGTCCTTTGGCAAGAAATACAAATTTAAGTCAAACATATCAAACTAAAAAAAATCAGAGCTCTATTCTAAAATAAAACAATAAAGTTTTCAAATAGAAATCAAATACAACTAAAATAAAAATTTTCACTTCTATGTTCACTCAAAATTAAAAAATTAAAAAATCAAAATTCTCTTTCCACTAGTTGTACCTTAACTTTCAAGTCTTTGCAATTCAGTTACAACTCTCTCAAAACTTTATTATTAAAGTTTAATTAATTTACAATTGATAATTCACAATGAAACAGTTCAAATTAAATATTAAAAAATTAAGAAATTTCCAAAATTCAATCAAAGTTCAATTTTAATTCACTTTTCTTGCAATTTTGAACCAAATTTAACTTGTTTCATTCTATTGTGTTTTATTGTTCATCAAGAATCAGTTATGCAGATTGCTCTGTAGTTTATATAAATTTAATTTTTCCTATAAAAAATACAACAAAATTAATTTAATATCAGATCTGGAAGGCTATTTCAATATAACGTACAATAAATTTAGGCTTACCTCAAAATCCCTCGCGGAAAAAATTTAGAAACACGGCGCGCACTGTCATCAACTTAATGCACGATAATTACCAAAAGAAGGGCAAAAATTATGTGCTGGCAGTTTTTATAGTTCCCTTCCCCCCTCTGATGGACATCCGCGATGTTCTCTCATTGGCCCAGCCGTATCCAACTCGAGAAACAATAGCCCTCTCAGATGTGACGTAACTGCAGTACACAAGACAAGTTCTGATCAATTCAAGGCAGTGAACCGCATTCCTAATAATTTAAAGTTACCATCACTAACTTGTCAAAGGATTACATATTCATTTTTATCTTAACTTCTCACAATCTAATTAAACCCCAATATTTCTTTCCCAAAATTTTCATTTAATTTAGTTCTAATTAATAAATTAACCAATGTAGCTTTAAAAACGCTACAGAATTCTAGCCATTAGTACACAGCAGAGACAAAACACTACTTATAATTTATGTAAATTATGGTGGGTAATTACATTGTGTTGTGTAATACAAAAGAGACAAAACCTCTTTCGAATGGATGGTTAATTGACAAAATTCAATTTTATTTTAATTTTGCGATTGTATTCTTATGTAACAGCTTCATTCTCTCGTTTAATAACAGTAATTTATTGTTAATTGTATAAAATGAAACACATGTCTAATACTTATGAAGCTTGATTATCACTTTAACTGTTACCAACATACGGACTGCACTAGTACTATTGTCACCAGTTGTCTGCTGATGGCTAATAACATACACATAACTAAGCGTCATAAACACATACTATTTACTGGGAATTTATATTTGTTGTTTGTGTTTGTTATTATACTTTATGTTTGTTCTATGATAATGTCGTTGTGATGACTGATCACTAGCATAAGTTAAAAGAAACAAAATACAAGCAAGACTTACTCAACTACAACATCTGTTAGTTTTAATGTGGTGTGGACTATTGAATTACTTAAATAATTTTAATTTTCGAGGTTAGTCTTTTGTCATCCTAATTACTGAGTTGAAGTTCAATTCACGTAATAATTTAAGTAAGAACTCGGCTATTTAACTAACATGTTCGGAGTATATTAGAAACTTTCAAGCGGAGCTTAGCCTACTAGCGTTATTTATTGGCTGAGCGCTATCGAAGCCTGCCTATCGGGGACAGGGAAGATTTAATTTCTAACTCTCTGTCTGCATGATACCTCAAGAACGAACTGACCGGCTGACTTGGAATTGTGCATGAAACTTCATGTAACTTTTTGTACAGTCAACATCGAGTTCGATGCTCATTCCATGCCACTCCATGGGATATGCCCGAGCGTTAATGAACATATCCACGTTAGCCTTATGGTTAATAACGAGAAAATCACAACATTAATACATTTTAACCGAGTAAAATGTACGAAATTTTAAAATAAACATGTAGGTAACTATCATGAATATCATGAGAAAGCTTTCTGTACACTTGGAAGCCTGTTACGCGACACGTCATGTGGCATACTCCTTCCTTGTCATGAATGAAATATCATACTACATCTCTAAAGCATCTGAAAGATAAGTTTATATAAATCTGAGAATAGAAGTTTATTATTAGTCTATGTTTCTAGAGTATTCTAGAGCCAGATTGTGTCTTTCATCTTACGTTAAAGGTCAAACACTATGGTGACTTATAGCTAAATTTTTAAAGTAAAATAATGAAATATCTACTTTTGTAAGAAAAGTCTACTACTCCCAATGCTATTAAAGAGACTGTTTTCATTATCAATGTAATAGGAATTTGGAAATAGTAAATTGAATAAAGACGTATAGGTTGTATTGTCAAGAACAATTTACTTCTATGAATATAGTCACACAAACAGAATAATGTCGAGCGCATGATGTATTAGACAGGTGCAAATATTGGCAGGCAGATAGGAGATATTCAGAAATACTACTTCCCTGCCTCACGGTGTTAATGTGACGAGTTCTAGAGTAACAAATCTTTATTTTAACCATAGTATTATATAGCATAAGATTTTTTCTACAGGTATAATTATTTATTCATTGAGTTATTAGTTTTTTTTTTTTATTACAACATTGTTATGATTCAATTGTTATTATTATATTATTACTACATACATATTTACTGCTTTACTTTTATATTGCTATCTTTGTTTTCTTATTGTCTTTGTTAGGATTGCCAATTGTAGCTCTTGTACATAGATTAGTAAATAGTTGAATAACTCGCTATTGATTTATTTTTGGTTTTGCAGTATATATATATATATATATATATATATATATATATATATATAAGCTTTAATTTATTTAAAATAAAATTTTGGCTTGTAGAATAGCTGTAAATCTGGTGTTTTACATTGTAGTGTTTAGAACACAAGTTTATAATATACAAAATACAATTTTATTTATTTTCATTTAACATACAAAGTTAAATTCAAATTCCATCCTCAGCTACCGAATGTTAATTTAGTGCTCATCGTATTTGTTCTTTGTAAATATGTTACATTACTTGTAGACCTTGTTACAAATTTGTGCGTAACTAGAGAAGCCTTTTAAAAATGTGTAACTGTATATAAATAAAAAGATTAAAAAAGTACAAAGACCATTTGCTTGGAGTAAGTTCCCGTATATTTACAGGGAAAGGTTATTTGCTTAGCTTTAGTGGGTATATTTTTAAGCCAATGTAATTATAATTGATAGCACTAAAAGTTTTTCATGGGAAACGGTGCAAACCTACTTACAGATTTTGATGTCTCCGTTTCTTAAACTCGTGACCTTTCGGTTTAAGAACCCTGATATTATTTCTACACTATGTGAAGGTCAGCAAGGTCGTAGACATAGCTTGGACACTACGATAGTTATGGACCACTAATTGCATTGCTGTTCGTTTAAAACCACACGGTAGGGCTCTGGAGCTTTTATGACCGTATCTGGACACGAACAACTTCACTTCTCTTCATAATAACCACACAAAAACCCTTCACATAGTTTAGAAATATTTTGATCTAACTTACAGCTATGTTATTCATTTGGTTTGGTAATAAATTCCAGTAATATATTTTTTGACTATTTGACATTTTTACTAGGTAGTCAATAAAGGAAATGAAAATCATATTTGCTGGTCAGAACGTTAAGCAGTCTGCCAGCCAAGATTTCTTATACATTCCAGGCAACGATAAATTATTAAATTTTGTTTTATAACCTTCTGATATTATTAACGCGGTTCTCTTCCGTATCTATAGTAATAATATACTTTTTTCTATAAAAAAGATGGGGAACATCATCTTTTAGTTGATGATATTTTGTATAATGTATTTAAAATTTTATGAATGTAAAATGTATTTTTTTTATCTTGATTTTTCTTCGAACAACTGAAGCAGAAATAACTTTCTTAGGTCTTCCTAATATTAAATTGGTAAAACAAAGAACCAACTCCAGTACAAACAGCCCAGGCCCGTTGAACTCGCAAACCGCTATTTGCTCTTTAACACACGGAACAGTCCCGTCAAACATCGCCCGTTCTCCGTGCACGGGCGGCCGTGGCTGCCGTGTGACACAGAGTTAACCAGTTTATTGATAGTTTTAAAACGACACGTGTTAGTCTGTAGCTGCATATGCAGTTTGACTTCAGGAATATGTGTCTCAAAGACAACTTACGTCTCTAAGCAGAAGTGGATCTGCATCCACTTTGCGTGAAAAAGCCATTAAGGAATTATGCACTCGTCTTATGTTCTGCATGTTTTCCTGCTTCATATTCTAGCAGTGGACCATTTTTCGATTTAATTAACATTTTAAAATTCTTTAGATGTCAGTCGTTCAACTTTTTTTGGTTAATTTAGAGAACCTTACAATATTAATCATAATAAAATTTACAACTTTAGTACAATTTGTAACAAATCTTTTTGTCTTCAAATTTTCACTTTATTTTATGATGGTATAGTAAAATATCTTTATTATATCTTTTTTATTGCAACTTTTTATCAGATTTCAAAGTATTATAATCTAGCTTGGGCGTTATTATGACGTTTCTAACATAAAGGTGATCTAAGTTTTGTCGTATGAGAACCTGTGCTCAATATATCTTAAGAGTTTAGCGAAAAATCCAGTGATATTTGCTACTTCTAGAGGAATTATTTTATTATTTATTACCTTTTTAAATTAAAAAAAGAAATTAGTAAAATAAATATTTTGTATTTAAATAAAGTTGTTTTTTTTATTTTAGGTAGCTACACACAATATATTTATTTGTATGTTATAAATGTTCGTAGAAACCATACATATTTGTATCCAACTAATTATGTTGCTGAGAATGATATAATTAATATTTTGTAAGAGGTTAGACCAAGCTAATACCTGTGAAACATTAAACAAAGCAAACAATCTCGCTCAGGTAATGAAATTATATGGATTATGCCTTTGTGTTTAATAAACGTAGTCCACAAAAGGGTTTATTCATGTAAACGTTTGCTTTATTCTAATTATTCTGAAAAACGCTTAATCTGCTTCATTCAGTAACAACATTACAGCTGATATCAGTGATAGTCTGACTTATTTCTTGCATCGTTGAACGATGGTAAATGTCCTGCTCCTTCGCAATCTTTACCTCGTCAAAAACAATCTATAAAAAAGTACTTCAAAAGGTAAAAAAATATTGCAGTAAGTTTCTTATAATATAAAAAGCAATGTAAAGTATTATTACCAAGGAGTTCGGTATAAGTACATGTAGCATATTAAAATTTACTTACACACATTATAATAACATTACACGTCATTCACTGCTCCTAGTATTGTAACTCGTAAAATGCAGAAACAAAACCACTGAGGGTGACGTCACGGCTAGCGGCGTCAATCTCGCAAACAGGACGCTGCACACGTCAGGGCAAGCGGTGTCATGGCGTCACACAGGACGCTGCACACGTCACGGCAAGCGGTGTCATGGCGTCACACTGCACGTGATTGATGTATTAGGGCGGTTTAAAGGGATATTGCCGTAGTTAATTTCATACTAACACCGATACTCGTACCATTAGCAACTGATTTTTCTATAGTGTAGTCAACGAGTTTATATGATGACTTTTGTATTGCAGTATAAGATGTTTCTCGTAACAGAATTCCATTACATATACTACACAGACATTAATATCACTCTAATATATTCTTTGTAATTCCATATTCTTCAACCACTCCATAAGTGATGAAAGATTATATAAAAACTCAACTTCTTGCATTATTTTGAAATACAAAAATATTCAGGCTGTTACAAAAGCTTAGATTTATATAACTTAACTAGGTTAAAAAAACTTGCTATTTGGTTTATGATGATGCTATTTGTTTGTAGTATGTTTTAATTGAAATAAATTAAACTCTACCTTCATTACTTAGGTTTGTACTTTAGTGCTTAAAGAAAACATGTATAAAACCTATTATGATAGACATTACATTTTAAACTCATGGAATTAACACAGTAAAGATAGCTTTACATATGTAAGACTCAGTACAGTCCCAGGACCGAGTTGCATGTTTTAGTAATGAGTCTCCGTTCTGCTCCTTCTTCAACTAAACGAGCTTCCTCAAGCCTCCAGCATTTCGGCGTTTATTTTCTATATACTTATATCACGAGTGAAAATATAATGCCTTAAACAGCGAGCCTCAAGGGCGTTAGTGCTACTTATGTACGATATTAACAGCAAACATTTGCATATTAAATCACTGTTCCTTAGTTACGGGTAAAAATGTTCACGTTTATAGTTTTATTAAGAAGTTTTATTTGTTGTTACTTTTCATAGCCAATATGTAAAAATTTTAATTATAAAATATAATTTTTAATACTGTTTAGGGATTCACCCATATACACCAATATAATTATGTATATTATATTATTATTATATGATTATTTATACGACACTGATATTGAGGGCTTAGGGTATTTGGAATTGAGGCATCGTATTGATTAGGAGATGTGTTTAAGATTATCTAATTAAACAAAGCTTAGAACTAATTATATAACTAACATAACATGACAGCAATGTATCATACACATATAACTATTAATGATTACTATGTTTGATTTAAAACTAAATAAACACAAATTAGGAGGAGGTCACACTACATGTCAATGCAACAGACCACGCTGAGGGTGCAAGCAAAATTGTAAAACTTCAAAGATAATTAAATCTAATCATATAATTAACATATAATCATATGTTCTATGTCATATTTTAGAATATCATATTTTGTTTAAAACTTTATTTCTTGCAATTTGTTTGATGAATTCATAAACGGTGTTCGATAATTTATTGAGGAGAGAATGTTTACTAAACAAGGATATTGTGCCTTGCTCTCCACCTCCCTAGGTAACTGTAATCTGTGTTACCTTGTGTAGCAGAGTTTGCTGGAATCTGCAACTCCTCAGCTACTTATCAGAAAATCAAGTTTAAATTTATATACATTTGAGGTTTAAGTTCAGTCTCATTAAATTTTGAAAAGGGCACTCCAGAAAGAAGGAGTATGTAAAAGCGAGTCGAACGCTCGTACCGCCCAGTGAATTGTGATTATCATCAATGACATGACATCACTTCTTTTCACTATAATGTTGTCTTGTAGTGGTCTTCGGACCTATCTACGACTGAAGAGACTAAACAAAGTCGAAACAACAGAAGCACACCTCCATCCTGAAAGACGGAATGGTTGTAATTTATTGACGCAGGCTCAATCAATTTAGAACATACAAGCCACGCCGGAACGGATTCGGACACACACGAAACGTAACGTGCGCCGACATCAATACTCGGAGAGGTTGATGTTTTGGTTTTGAATTCTAAATGTAATTAAAACAATTGGCAAAGGGTTTATCCCTTTCAACCTTATAAAAATGATAACCTGTAATGGCGTCAATAATTCCCTATCACTATTACGCGCAAACCGGGTTAAAGACGTGGGGCAACGCTGATTTTAATCGCAGCTATCAACCAGTAAAAGCCATCTTGGCTATGGGAACCCACACGATCGCCGGATAAGCAGATGCCTGACACGAATTGTGAAATAGAGCCTAAACGTGCAACTGTTTGATGGTACAAACGATCTTGAACGTCTGATTGAGAAGACGACCTCACATCACCGAGGATTTAAGAACTATACACCCTACCGCAACACCTTATACCAATACAAATTTTGAGTGTTACACTAGTTAGGTGCAAGTGTTCAACACTTCACTTCTATATTTAAAATTCTAAATTTTGAAGGTTTGTGGAAAAAGAAGCAAAGTGCTATGAATTTGGGGTTTACATCAGGTAAGAACGCCCTAGTGGCGGATCGTTTCATCCAATGTAAATGTGTGTTGCCTTGAGCAACACCAAGAAGTACCATCTGTTTCGGTCTCAGAGCTAAAAAGCTCGTACCTCATCAGGTGTACACTTTAGTACACGACAGATTTAATAATTAAAGGTTAACTTCAGATGAAGAGATTCTGAAGTATAAAAATTTCGAAAACGAATTAAAATCAATTGAAACTTAATTCGGTCAAACTTGTAATTTGTGAAATTTTGGAACAAACTGATTTCTGAGTTCACGGGGGCACACCCGAGTCTATATTTAGAACGGTGTTCGATATTTATTGAGAGGAGAGAATGTTTACTAAACAAGGATATTGTGGCCTTGCTCTCCACCTCCCTAGGTAACTGTAATCTGTTACCTTGTGTAGCAGAGTTGCTGGAATCTGCAACTCCTCAGCTACTTATCAGAAAATCAAGTTTAAATTTATATACATTTGAGGTTTAAGTTCAGTCTCATTAAATTTTGAAAAGGGCACTCCAGAAAGAAGGAGTATGTAAAAAGCGAGTCGAACGCTCGTACCTGCCCAGTGAATTGTGATTATCATCAATGACATGACATCACTTCTTTTCACTATAATGTTGTCTTGTAGTGGTCTTCGGACCTATCTACGACTGAAGAGACTAAACAAAGTCGAAACAACAGAAGCACACCTCCATCCTGAAAGACGGAATGGTTGTAATTTATTGACGCAGGCTCAATCAATTTAGAACATACAAGCCACGCCGGAACGGATTCGGACACACACGAAACGTAACGTGCGCCGACATCAATACTCGGAGAGGTTGATGTTTTTGGTTTTGAATTCTAAATGTAATTAAAACAATTGGCAAAGGGTTTATCCCTTTCAACCTTATAAAAATGATAACCTGTAAATGGCGTCAATAATTCCCTATCACTATTACGCGCAACCGGGTTAAAGACGTGGGGCAAACCCGGTTGCGCGTAATAGTGATAGGGAATTATTGACGCCATTACAGGTTATCATTTTATAAGGTTGAAAGGGATAAACCCTTTGCCAATTGTTTTAATTACATTTAGAATTCACAAAACCAAAACATCAACCTCTCCGAGTATTGATGTCGGCGCACGTTACGTTTCGTGTGTGTCCGAATCCGTTCCCGGCGTGGCTTGTATGTTTCTAAATTGATTGAGCCTGCGTCAATAAATTACAACCATTCCGTCTTTCAGGATGGAGGTGTGCTTCTGTTGTTTCGACTTTGTTTAGTCTCTTCAGTCGTAGATAGGTCCGAAGACCACTACAAGACAACATTATAGTGAAAAGAAGTGATGTCATGTCATTGATGATAATCACAATTCACTGGGCGGTACGAGCGTTCGACTCGCTTTTACATACTCCCTTCTTTCTGGAGTGCCCTTTTCAAAATTTAATGAGACTGAACTTAAACCTCAAATGTATATAAAATTTTAAACTTGATTTTCTGATAAGTAGCTGAGGAGTTGTTGCAGATTCCAGCAACTCTGCTACACAAGGTAACAGATTACAGTTACCTAGGGAGGTGGAGAGCAAGGCACAATATCCTTGTTTAGAATTCATAAAGTTCGTGATACTAAAGTAAACTGATACAAATAAAAATACCACTATAAGGTTTATATTTATTACAATTTATATTGACAGTTTAAAGTACTTAAATTTTTGATATTGAAGCAATAAAATAATTTAGTGGGAAAAGCAGTTTATAGATAATAAACCAATAACACGGAGTATAGAAGGACTCGACTGACCGTAGGAAAGAGATAGACGGACTGACATATGGACTGACAACGACACGGTTTCAATAACTTATTTTAATTTATTTTTAACACTAAGCAACTATTTTAATGTTTTATAATATTTTAATACAAACTTTAAACTCTGCCAAAGAAATGTAACAAAGCGAATTATTTATGACATTTTTTGTGATATTTAGATTTAAACACAAAAGGAATGATTATAATCAGGAGGCGTTGAAACCTAAGTTTGAGATGTATTAGACTTATAAACTTCTTAAAAAGAGCACAGGAAATGAAATAAGCCAATCAGAAGGATAACTATTGAAGAAGGTCCTTGCCATCAGCTACCTTGTTTCTTAAAGTTAATTTAAAATTGAATGTTGTGGGTCAAGCTTTCAATAAAAATATTACGTTTTATAGAGGTTATACTCATGGTGAGCATTTAGTGACCTAAAGTAACTTATATAAACAGTTTCAGCTCTGCAGCTTTCTGATTATTTTAATATTTAGTGTAAACTATAATTGGGGCTTTTTACCTTTTTAAATCTGATAAAACGCAGTTAAAATATTTATTGTTATTGCACGCACAGAGTTTACATGGAAAATCCATGCCAAGTTTCAAATTATTATGTTTTGGCTTTTCAAGAAATAGTGATCAGTGAGTCAGTGGTATTATATCATGCTTATATATTATACCATGAACAGTTGTCAAGACTTTATACTACCCAGTCACAACAAACCCATTTTAACTAATAAAAAGCTAATGTAACCACTTTAGTAAATGGAAGCTAGCAATTCCACCGGGGACATGTTACAGTGCCTAACAGCTTGAGTCTTCATATTTTCTCTAGCTTAACACAAAATGTTTTTAATTCAACTCCATTTGTTACCAACTTGTTTTCTACCTTTGCATTAATATTTACTTTAATGGTATTAACCACGATCAGGTGTATAGTAAACTGTGAATACAGAAAATGTTTTATTTTACAACGTTAATCAAACAATATATGACTAACCTCTACCTCGTGGTTTTATTCATTTAGAATACAAATTTCAACCATTTGTGTCTAATTCACTCATTTATATTAATTCATAATGTATCCAATAATAATTATTTCCAAAGTCTGATGAGCAAAAATCACAATTTGTTTTTCCTAATTCATTTTTAGAAATAATATTTTATAACTTTTGCATAACTTAGAAATAGTCTAAAAGATATTCATGAATTTACTAGGGGAAATAACGATTTTGCGATTAATCATATGCTAAAAAATATTGTTCTGTTAAATGTCAATTAAAAAAATTAAAAGACAACACTAGATAATATATAGATGTAATTAACAAAGGAAACCCGCTCTATAAAGAGCTATTTAATTTGTCATGTACAAGTTTGATGAGCGTCTCTTACCAGTAGACTCCGAACAACCTGAATAATTTCTTTATCAACCAGACAGTTCTTAATTTGTCACGAATATCACGTACAAGTTTAATGAGCGTCTATTACCAGTAGACTCCGAACAATCTGAATAATTTCTTTATCAACCAGACAGTTCTTAATTTGTCACGAATATCACGTACAAGTTTGATGAGCGTCTCTTACCAGTAGACTCCGAACAACCTGAATAATTTCTTTATCAACCAGACAGTTCTTAATTTGTCACGAGCATCACGTACAAGTTTGATGAGCGACTCTTACCAGTAGACTCCGAACAACCTGAATAATTTCTTTATCAACCAGACAGTTCTTAATTTGTCACGAATATCACGTACAAGTTTGATGAGCGACTCTTACCAGTAGACTCCGAACAACCTGAATAATTGCTTTATCAACCAGACAGTTCTTAATTTGTCACGAACATCACGTACAAGATTGATGAGCGACTCTTACCAGTAGACTCCGAACAACCTGAATAATTGCTTTATCAACCAGACAGTTCTTAATTTGTCACGAATATCACGTACAAGTTTGATGAGCGACTCTTACCAGTAGACTCCGAACAACCTGAATAATTTCTTTATCAACCAGACAGTTCTTAATTTGTCACGAATATCACGTACAAGTTTGATGAGCGACTCTTACCAGTAGACTCCGAACAACCTGAATAATTGCTTTATCAACCAGACAGTTCTTAATTTGTCACGAATATCACGTACAAGTTTGATGAGCGACTCTTACCAGTAGACTCCGAACAACCTGAATAATTGCTTTATCAACCAGACAGTTCTTAATTTGTCACGAACATCACGTACAAGATTGATGAGCGACTCTTACCAGTAGACTCCGAACAACCTGAATAATTGCTTTATCAACCAGACAGTTCTTAATTTGTCACGAATATCACGTACAAGTTTGATGAGCGACTCTTACCAGTAGACTCCGAACAACCTGAATAATTTCTTTATCAACCAGACAGTTCTTAATTTGTCACGAATATCACGTACAAGTTTGATGAGCGACTCTTACCAGTAGACTCCGAACAACCTGAATAATTGCTTTATCAACCAGACAGTTCTTAATTTGTCACGAATATCACGTACAAGTTTGATGAGCGACTCTTACCAGTAGACTCCGAACAACCTGAATAATTGCTTTATCAACCAGACAGTTCTTAATTTGTCACGAACATCACGTACAAGATTGATGAGAATCTCATCAGCGTATGGTTTTAATGTATTTTAACTCGTACTTTTATGGATACAAAAAGTACGAGTATAACCGCTCTACCAACTATTCAGCTGTTTAAATTGTTACGTATCTCACTTACAGATTTTATGAGCGTCTTTGTATGTGTAGACGACATGAAACTTTGCATAATTCAGTAGAGCGTTGTTATTCTCTGATACATCTTTATTACGAGATCTACATATAGCATCAGTAAATGTTTAATACTCAAAAGTTATTGATAATAATTCCAACATCTAATACTTATTTAACTTTGTCTGACAATGAAATTGTTTGGGTTAATTCACTGCTTAATTCTAATATAGGGACAGTTCCTTTCATCTAGAGTGTTCAGCCAATATAAGTTTTAACATGAAGTGGATTAACAGTTCAAAGTGATTTACAAGTTACAATGAGCATAACAGTGCAACTAGTCTGCCTAATTTCAATTAGCCTTTAGAATTAAAGCTAAGCTCGTTAGAATATTACGAAATTACATCAGTTAGAGATACCACGGATTCCTAAACATGAGTTAATACTGAGATTTAATTGGGTTAATTGGGTCATTTAAAGGTTCGTTGTGTTAATTATAAATTTTGTTAATAGATATTTTCTCTCTCGCTATTGAAAACTTTTTTATATAGAATCGAAATATAGAGAATTTTGATAACATTTCTATCTATTTCGTTTAAAAATATTTATGTATATTTCAGTTATTGTGATTAATCGGCCCTTAAGTATAATGTTTGCTTATTATGCATAATTACAAAATTCACTTGTCAAAGTAAAATATTAATTCATTTAACTATTTGTACATAATAGGTAATGCGATTTTTTGTCTATTGTAATAATATTCATAGTAAATTTATCACTTTGACCAGATATTGCCAAGAATATCTGATATTACCAAAACATAACTTTTTACTGGGAATATCTAGCAGACCTCGTGGAAAGTAAAGTTGCACTAGATGGTGTTCCAAGTTTTCTACTCATGGCTTGTTCCAAGGACAAAGTCACACATTAGTGATACTCCAAAGAGCCATTCAACTAAGAGCCATTTTCACGGCGTAACGAGTTTTAAACGTCACGACACATTACTCCCTCGTCCCACTTCCGCTTCCTTTACGTTCCAACTTTTATTAGTACTGCAGCAGGTTTTCAATCGAGATTTCGCATTCAATGGTTACTGTCATTCAATTTTCATTTCCCTTGAAATTGGTGTTACGTCATTACTTTATTACATAACGTCGTGTCGCTTCGGGGTGACATGGGAGATGCTATCTCAGTTGTACGTCAGATTCACACACGCGCGCACACACACACACACACACACACACACACACACACACACACACACACACACACACACACACACACACACACACACATGATATACATATATGGTATGTGTATTTTCATAATCAATGACGCTTTGCTGAGGAAATTTTTGTAGTATGTGGTCTTGAATTTTCCGGATCTGAGAAGTGTACCAAAGGAGCAACGTATTTCTGCACCTTCGCCGCATCGTAATGTGTTAGAATTATTATTTTTTCATAGAGTTCGATATACCATAGGTCATGAACTACCATGAAGAACATAGGTATGAGAGTTATAGTTTTGTGTGTGTGATCCGTTTGGTAGTTAGGTATTTTGAAGTACTTGATTCTATCATGAAATGCACTAAGATCACAAACTGCTTTACAGTTTTTTTTTTATTTTTCGTAAACAACTTTTGAAAGTTTTTACGGAGAGTGAATTATTATGGACTGTAACTGTTTGACACTATCATACTAGGCTAGTTCTTAGTGAGGCCTAATTTTATCAAATTCTGCATTTTTCATCATAGTTTAGGTCCCCTGAGTTTTCCTAGAGTTCTATTGGTTGGGATATATTGATCAGAGCGAGAATCAATAAGATATAGAGGTAAATGAGAAATTCAACAGAAAAAATTTATAAGTTGGTGCATCGACTAATTATTACGAGATTAAGCTTTCCTTGTGTACTCAATTCACTTGAAGTAAGATGCATAAAGTTTGCTATACAATGAGTGCACATAATTATATTTAGAAGAAATACTCCTCTCATAGAAGTTCTTATGACGCATTAAACGTTTATTTTGAAATAACCGTGTAATTGTGTGTCCAACAAGCTATTGTTTAATCAACAAAATATTTATCTGGCTCACAAAATATCGGATAATAATAAACATTAGTTTTAACAGAAAGTGCTAGATAGTATATCGACTCACTCAACTCATATTTATATAACACAATTTTAAAGAGAGTGGTGCAAACAACAAGCTCCTTAATGTATTTCATGAAGCATCAGTTAATAGAATAATGTTAAAACTTATCAACTCCTGCCACCGTATATTTTCTTACGTTCATAGCAATAGCCACTGAGAATGTCTGACTTTCATATATCAGAGCTGTTGTCACTCATTGAGCCACTATAGACAGATTTCCCCACAAAAGCCCTTTACACTCAGTAATCCCGGGCTTGACGGCTCACAAACCTTTTGTCGCCACTTTCATCATTGAGATAGTTTGTGTCGATTTTGTGGATATTTTGTGCAACAAAAACATGGAAATAGTAAACAGTCTAATAATTACTGTCAAACTTATCCCAAAGAATAATGAGTGCATTGTTTGCTATCTAGTATCGTCTGTTATATCAGTGCACTCCCAATCTTCTAAGATGTAATTCACACTCAGATAAATTATTATTACGATAAATAGTGTTAAACAACACTCCATTAAATACGAAAAATCCAATTGCTTAATTAAATATACGCTCGATAACGCAATACAACGTGTTGACACTTCCTAACGTATTCCATAGTGAGATGGTGGAGCTCTATTATTATTATGTATATTAACAGCATACATCTACTCTTGCACTTAAATGTGTCAGTTACTAATTAGCCTAAGACTACTAATGTGGTTTTCTTATGTAAATTATTTTCACCATTTTAGCTGTTAAATCACGCGCACTCTTTTTGAAGTAGCAAAATTGTTTTCCCAGTTTTCAATACAATTCGGACACCTTAAAGAATTATATTTTAGGTATTTAATTATAATAATTTCAATGGATTGGCTATTCTATATTTAAGAATATGAAAAATCCTTTATTTTCAGTAAATCTTCTATTTTATTATGAAGATTCACCTACTTTAAACGGCTAAACGGGTAAATGTCTTTGGTAAAATTGCGCTAAAATGTTTTTATCTGGTAAAAAAAATGGCTGAAGATAAAAATGGCATCTTTTACAATAAGCACATAAACTTTAGAGAATGATTTGTTGTAAATCAATTATTACTGAATAAACATTTTATTAGAGGAACATTATTTAAAAACTTTAAATATTTTTTAATAATAAATAATAATAATAATTAAAACTCACATAAATAAATAAAACGTGTCATCACGTTTAATGTTTGTAAATAAAGATTGACAGTTAGAGAAGTCATATACAAGACTTCCACTATGTAAAATATAAAATCTTAAAATTTTGACTCAAATCAGCCAGAAGAAAACTCTGATAACATGTTAACACATGTTCCTTAGAGGAAATCTTATTTGGAGCTCAGTTTTCCGATACCGCAATCTTATCCTCGCCAAATAAATTCTCGTATGTTTTTGCGGCATCCCTAATACTGAAATTTCTGTTTGAATCCTTTAGATTTTACCACAGTAGTTTTATTTTTATGGAACTTTAAATACATTGTATGATTATAAATTGCATACTAATACATAGATATATGTACGTTAAATATGTTTATATGTTGTGTATTAAAAAAAAATGTCACGCAATCTTGCTACAATGGCGTGTTACAAAGCTCGTACGTCATTACTTAGAAGATACGGAACGATGACGGTAGTCTACTCTACCTAACTGCAGATGCCCGCGTACAGTTTCTGGTATAAATGAATATTGACAATGAAAGTAAAGTTTTTGTGATAGCACTATTATTGATAGTCAACCATGTCTACGGAACGTAAAAACGAAGGATTGTGTAACCATTCATTCGTTAAAAAATCAGTACTTACGATTAATTAAAACGGAAAATGTTACAGATATTTTACAAACGAAGTAAACATTGGTTGTTATTTGATGTTTATACTCCACTAACTTTTACAGGCAATCGGATTAAGTTAGAGATTTGATTAAAATGTTTTCTGACATATAATTTTAGCTTTGATCTACAGTTTCTTCATTGATCGAAGCATTTATAAAGGGAGAATGAATTAAAAAAACTAAAATGTTTTCTCTTTGGAAGATATTTTTTACCTCAGTTAATTATATATTATTAAGTAAATTAACTTTTTAATAATTTGTTGAGGTTCTTGTTTATTTTCTTAATCCTGTATTACAGCTTTTATTAAATTATACACATATTAAAAACTGTATTTCATGTTAGGAATAAATATATAATTTAATATTTCTTGTAGAATTTTTGAGTTTTAGGAAAACTTTTGATACTTACCTTAAATAATAATAGAATTGCGTATGCGTGTTTAAACTAAATAATTTAAACTAAAAATATTTAGAGTTCCATAAATAACGAAACTAATGTTTATTTTATAAAAGGTTTATTTATTTGATTACAAAGAAATTTCCAAATAAAATAATTAGTTATTAACATATTTGTCCAAAATATAAGAGTTTTAAAATTAATCTAAATTATCTAAACTAAATTAAAAAGGTATGTGAGCTCATTTCTGTAATGCATAAAAATAACCTACTTAATACTTAAAACTTTTGCTTGACGTGGTTTATTTAAATTTAAAACATTGTTTAGAAAATCTATAATTAATTATTATCAATAAGGTTAATTTAACCATTGTTTTGAAACTCATACAAATAATTATTTATACTTAGTTCTTATTTATAGCTTCAATTTAAATTTAATTCAATTTAAATTTGCTATAAATGAACATATAAATACAATATTTATATAATGCCATTTGTGATAGCATAATGACTCGATAAGACAATGGAGTTTATAAGCATTAACTTGCTAAGAATCCAAATATTTTTATAGATGTATAAAACGACTGCTTTTTTAAGTTTAAATTTTTTTATAATAAGACAGAGCATACAAATTTTAAAACCCATTGGAAATATACAGGCCTCCTTTATTACAAATTGCAACACGTCTAAAGATTATAAAGTTTACGTAATCGAATTTAAGTCGTTTTCGTAGAAAAGGAATGAACATTTATTTACACCGTAAATTTAAATTTAAATAAATAAATGTTGATCTGGATGTTTATGTGTCGTACAGCTTTGAATCACCTAGAGCGTAAATTGAAGCAAATAGGTGTTGCAATTAACTAGAATTTTCAGCTTTTTTTTATTAGTCAGATGTTTTTCAAATTGCCTTTTGAGGTACTAATGACTATATTTTATGAAAACACTGTTAGTTAGCAAGAAATATTTTCCAGCTAAATTTCAAACCAAGAAGAAATGAAAATAGTAGGACGAGATTAACACAGTTTAAGATAGTGATGGACTGATATCCACAATATTGGCGTCTGAGTTTTAGTCGACAGACGCAATAACACCGCTGCTGCTCCAAATTCTGTTATCAGCAACCTGGCAGGAGTCGTAACCTCCAATCCGTCCTTGTTTTACGGCATTTGTTTGCTACAAATAACACGGATCAGGGCATTTTCCATTCAGCTTTCAAGTCTATGTCGGAAAAGTAAAACTATAATTGGGTTCCAGTATTTTATTTTAAGTACGCTTTTGTAAAGTACATTTCAGTTCAATTAGTTGTAATGCACGTGTATTTAGTTTTGAATACAAGCAACATATTATATTATGAGGTTCTTGTTTTACCTGCTCTTATTCTACACTATATGAGACATAAAATTAGCGTAAATATTTTGTTAAAATCAGAGAGTCAGAAATCCTCATCTGCGATGTAATTATCTACGTTTCTAAAAGATTTTTTAAATCAAAATATATACCAATGTGTAAAATATTATGATAAACTCGATGTCAAATGTTTCTTATTCGCCAATGTTATCTAATGTAACAAATTTTGACCTTATCTACAAATATTATCTCGAATATCAGTTAACCAAAACTATGGTGTATGGAAGGACTCGGCAGAGCGTAACAAAAGTCTTTATTGAACACTGTAAAATTTGAAATATATTGTACGAAATAAGATACTCATGTCATTAGGTTAGTTTTATTAAAACTCTAAGTATTTTTATAACTTAAATAGAAAACTTTATTTAAAAAATGCAACTTATTTTATATAAAAAGCTATGAGATTTACCCTAAATATTATACTGCAACTTAGGAGCTCGGGATCTCGGAAAGAAATTTTATACAAAGGACTATACATCAGCCAGATTGTTTCCTATGCTGGCTATTAGTTTTACTGTAAAATAAACTGCAAAATCCAAATGATTCATTAAACGACTTCATATTGGCACGTCATTCTAACCCTTCAGAGATAAAGCGTTCAATGCCTGCCGTAATCATAATTCCATAACAATTAATATGTCTAACTACAGCATGTGCCAAAGCACTGTTGTTTTACAATGCATCAGTGACCCTTCTAACCTACAAATATTTGCATACCCTTGTCACCTAAATCTTTGAAGATGTGTATCAGTTCACAACTTGTGTTTGAAACTAAACACAATACAATTTATTTGTCTTAACATAACGTTACTAAAATTATAAAAATCCAAAAGTACTTAAGACGATCAATTAAAACAGTTTTAAAAAGTACTAATGAAATAATTTGAATTTCTCTGCAATAATCCACGATTGTTTAAAGAGTAGCTCCAATGGTTTTAGCAACACTTGAAATGTATTGTAGCCTGACAGTATAAGGCTCATGTGGAGAGGAAAAGTACATTCAAGTATGTAGTATTTTGTTAGTGAAAAAACGTATGGTGATTTAAAAACTGGAATATGCATGTATTAAGTATAAGTAAATTATATTCCAGTTCAGAGGTTAAGCGAAACTGAATCTTCTTTTCAATGGATTATAGTACTTTGGTCCTCATAGTTCGATTTCCTAAAAATATTTGGATAGTATTTCTCTCACTACTTGTATTTGACATCTAACATTACAATAATGTTATTAATGGCTATATTAATCTGGGCTGTAACAGGTTGTCTTTTTGTAACTGTCACTAAAATTGCTATATTGTTATGCAAAGTAAGTTTCTTCAAACTGTTTTAGCAATAAATGGAAAGTTGAGAATCTTAGCAATATGGTTATATGGTCACTTAAGCATTTTAAGTAAATTAACTAACGTGTCTCGTGACTAATCCAATGATAAAATTCGCGTGTATTAATTAATTACTCATGCCATGTAATAATACTATGTAGGAGTACAAGATACGTGGTGTATAACAGACTTCCCTAAGGCTGCATTGGAAGTTTTACTCTATACGAATGTCAGTTCATTCTCGTGAATCTTGAGGATGGACAGACAGACAGGTGTGAAGTGAAACTTCGTTCTCGGGTCTAAGCCCTCGAATGATAGCCTTCACTAACGCTCAGCAAATAATCGTAGAATTAATTCCGAGCATGTTGATGGATTCAAATAATATATTTAAGTATTTTGATTTAATTTGTTTTTTAGTACCATATACTACAGTTAGCCTATATTAAGAACCCGACTTAAATTTCATGTGTATCAAACATTCTTAATTACATATGGCTTTCGCTATTTCTAATATAAATATTATGTACTGACTTAATTTGTACTTTTCTGTCGACATTTTAAAATGTATTGTATAAGATATTACCATTACTGCTATTATTAGTATAAAACACGCTGTAAACAAGATAATGTCGAAACATAATTATTCCTGTAACTGTAACTGACATCAATACTATCTGAACATGTAACCTACAGCAACATTGTCAGTGATTGCTTTGTTTATAGCTGATAACATTTACAGTACTGAGTGTTATTAATGGTTACACGTTGTTGTGTCATTTGAAGCAACTGTAATGAATTACAGGCCTTTCCTAAGGGAATATACTAATATTAATGCAAAAAGTAATATCAAGTTTTTCTTTATTTTATACAAATCCATGTTGCAATGTTGAGATGGTTCTGTTATAATTTTTTCTGATTTTCAGATTCTTTATTAATACAATTACAATTAGTTGTCTGAAAAAAAATATATATATATATTCCTCTTTGGAAGAATTAAGACCTATTTATTTTTTTGATTACTCATATGAGCACTTCTGTTTCAAGTGAGGTATGTTTCTGACGCCAATGTCGAGTTTGCCTTGTTGCTACGATCAAGAAAATAACTCAACAAAGTTCAATGAATTTGATTTCAAACTATTCTTGTCAAACTTTTTTATTTTTTTAATGATTATTTTTAATTCTAAAAAGGAAGTTTTACAAATTATCTCATTGGCTACTCATTTTTATTGAAAACCAAACAAAAACACTGTTCAACTGGTTAAAGTTAACTTTTAAATACTGAATTATTTATGAATAAATGCTAAAAATATGAACAGAAAAGTATGAAGTTTTTGTTGCATGCAGAAAGTTTTATTATGTAAATAAAGCACTAACAGCCAATACCACTACAACAACCACAGGCCCAGTGCGATTGTCTCATCTCCGGCCTTCCAGCTTCAAACTTTGTTTCCGCAACAATTCTAGACCGGAAAGTGCGCAATCTTCGATCGACACGATATTGGACAGTTGTTTGTGTAGTTGTCACCAGCTGTTACTGTTTGATTTTTATGTATTAATGTATTATGTATTAATGTATTTTATGTATTAATATATATATTGATACTAAAAAAACCCACAACGTGTTTTTCTCTTGCTTACATATTTATACAATTTTAAAAAGGAATTGTGTACCATGAGGAATTTTTATTCCAATGAAATGTATTAAATATTGTTTCCTTCATAAAAAATGGATAAATGAACATAATTAAAATTCTTAGAGATACGTACATGTTATTAATTACAAAACTATAGTTTTCTAACCTTGTAATACAAAACAACATCAAAAGGTAAAAAATCCAGCTAAAAGTTCTTGAATAAAACAGGGCTGTCCCATGTAGCCCATCTTAAACTTTGCAATGATTGGACTATTATGTGATCAGGAAAACGTTTTTTTTTTTAATTGAAAATATAAACTCTTATGAAAATCCAGAAATTTGAGGGATGTATTTAGTTTTAAAAAGGCTAGGAAACATCATTTTACCTATATTGCTTATAATTACGTCCCTATTTCGAGGCAATACAGAATCCATCCTTTAAAAATTAGACTTCATATAATGCAGTAATTGTATGGTGTTCTACATAACTCAATATTACTCTATGAGACTTTTGAAACATTATTGCAGTAAGGAAACTCGATATGTTACTGAGGTGTAGCTGTTCAGCTACAAAACTCACTTACCTAAGAGATGGATAAATATACTTTAATGTATATATTAGCGTCCTGAGTAGTGTCCCTGTTTAAAAACATGTTGGGACTTTCCTGAAAGGTGGGAAAGAATTGAATGCAAATTGCGATGTATATACTAAAAACCTCAGACTTTAACTTTGCTAGGGGATGTTATATGTTATAAGTGTTAAATATGGTAATTCGTCATCAAAATACAGTATTAAAATATTACTGTAGTGACGAAAATTTTATATTTACGACAATAAGAAAAACTTAAAAGTTAACAAAACAATTTACCGCTTTATTTTAGGACGTAGAATTATGGGAAGTATCTTATTTTAAGGAGAGTATAATTAATACTATCCAGATCCTTCTTATTTAGATATTTTAAAATTTGGTACGGTTTCTATACTACCTTGGATGACTTCCTTCACGTAACAGAATGACCGTACTTAATTCGTTTTATTAAATGGCATTTCCATCAGTAGAATGAAATAAAATTACTAAATGTTCTTATAAAATAAACTTATAGTTTGAGGATAAATTACGATTCTTTACGACCTCAAAGAAACGTAGTTCAACATTGCATGTGTAACTTAGTTACAGAAAACTAGTTATAACTTTTATTATTCCTTTGAAGCTTATTACTACGGTATTTAGTTTTGTTGTTGGTATAATGACAAACCAAATCTACAAAATTATTACTGTTATTTCTAAATAATATTTTTTCTGTTTAAAAAAATTTAAAGTACACAGGTACAAAAACAAATTGGTCAAATTGAAAACAAATCATTTAATTTTTTTTTCTTAAAATAACAGAATGAAAAATAAAATAGAAATAAAATACGAAAATTAAAAAAAAGTTAAGTTTTAAAGAGTTCATGGAAAATCGTTAAAATTTAATTGTTCATTATATTTGTCGAAATGTGCATCATTTTCACTTTTTTTACAACATTGCATCATAATTTTCAATTCTTATAAAACCAATATAAAATCCAGTATTATACCTGTAGATAGGAAAATTTACAATTGCAAAAAAATCTAATGCAAAATTAGATGAGTTTTCAATTGTTTCAAACTTTCCATATATAAAATATAAATAGTGTAAAGTGAATTAAAATGGAAAAAAGGTGTTTATAGGACGAAGAAAAGAAAATTTCTGAGGCAGTAAATATTCTCCTACAGCTAGGCCTAGAGATGTTAGTATCGCTTCAAGTAAAAAGCTGAAGTTGACAACAAATTTTTCATTTGACCAAGATAGATAACAAAACAATTTACCGCTTTATTTTAGGACGTAGAATTATGGGAAGTATCTTATTTTAAGGAGAGTATAATTAATACTATCCAGATCCTTCTTATTTAGATATTTTAAAATTTGGTATGGTTTCTCAGAAAAAATTTAGAACATTTAACAGTAAACAATAAATTTTACAAGAAAAACCTTTTTTGAAGTGCATTTATAATGTTTTTTAAATAATATAATACATAAATCAATAAATGTTCTATGACCAAACATACGTCGCGTAACTAATAGAAGTTTTACATCGGTCTTATTAGGAAAAAACTTAAACTGCCGGCTTTTTAATGGGATATGTCTCATATTGAAGATATGATGAATGAGCACCCATACGCTATTTAATTTCTCATAAATTTTACACTTTTTAAATATATATGATCTAATACAAAAGGTTTTTGAAAATTATTCTTAATCATTTACAAAAACATAGAAAACTTAAAGACTTTGTATATCAGTTATATCTTTAAGTGAGACTTATCCCTGAACTTTAGGATTAGTAAAAGTGTTTGGATTTTAAAATTGTTCTTAAGAGGATAACCATCTGTGGGAAATTCATATAATAATTGTGCAGATACGCAGGTATCTCTCAATTGCTTCAACTCACAGTTACTAGGATAACTTTTATCTTCTTAATTTTTACGGATTCTCTTGGTATTTAGTTTAGATTGAAATAATAATCAATAAAATAAAGGTTATATTACAGTACTAGCTGTAATCCGTGGCTTCGCACGCATTCTCAAATCGAAGTCATTATACTATTTGGTAAAAGCACTGATGTAATATGACTTTTCAAACGTACGTAGGCATACATGAGGTACCCACTTCGTTGCAGTACTGATGGTTAAGGAGATCAAAGTTCAACCATATCATGTTTTGTTCATGGAAGAAGGCTTCTCATTTAAACTAATTATGTTTCGGACACAACAGATTGTTTATCTTCTTGATCTGATCAAAAAATAAAAAAACAAATACGTAGATTTTTTATAACCTATTTCGGTCAAAAAGTCTTTATTTCTAGCCCTTATATACGAAAGTTCTAAGACATTTTCGGTGCCATAGTTAAATTTGTAGTCCCAATGAAAAAAATATATACATGAATAAACAGGTGTTAAAGGGTGTATATCTCCGGTCGTTTAAATTCACATATACAGTCCCAAAGTTGTGTTTGCCTTATTGCTACGTTCAAAAGTCTATAAAAGGATGTAACTCTCTGAAATCTACTTCGGTCAAAAAGTATTTACTTCATACTCTTTCGGTTATAGCAAAATGTCATATGAAATAAGTCACATACTAAAATAATAACAATAAAAAAATGTTGTTTAGTATAATTGACATACTGGTAAGATCTGACAGGAATTCTTGTGCACTATATGGACATCTTTTCAGCAAACAAATTTTTAAAAAATACTTTGAGTTAGTTTTTTTCAGGTGCCGAGGCAGCGCGTTATAGAGCCGCAGAGCTGAATAGTGCATGTCCTTTTCAACAACTGTCAATCTATGTATAGGGTAGACCATGTAACCCTTGAGGCAATTAATGTACTGACAGTTAAAGGTGGTTTCCGCTAAGAATGGGGGTACACTGTCATCGTTATTAATTTTTTTACAAAAAAAGAAACATAGCACAGAAAAAATAACCTGTTTCGTTCACATCGAATCCTTAGTTATAAAATTATAGACTTATTTCTATGAAAAACAATCTAAATGTTTGACAGGTGACCAAACAATGTTTAACTAGTGGATCTGTATGTGGCAACAAACCGATCAGACAGTGCTCTGGAAAAATCTGCATGTAAATTGACCCACAAAAAACTAAATTTTTGACAGGCGACCAAACAATGTTTAACTAGTGAATCTGTATGTGGCAACAAGCCGATCAGACAGTGCTCTGGAACAATCTGCATGGAAATTGACCCACAACAAACTAAATGTGACAGGCGACCAAACAATGTTTAACTAGTGAATCTGTATGTGGCAACAAGCCGATCAGACAGTGCTCTGGAACAATCTGCATGGAAATTGACCCACAACAAACTAAATGTGACAGGCGACCAAACAATGTTTAACTAGTGAATCTGTATGTGGCAACAAGCCGATCAGACAGTGCTCTGGAACAATCTGCATAGAAATTGACCCACAACAAACTAAATGTGACAGGCGACCAAACAATATGTACCAAGTAAATCTGAATGCGGTGATAAGCTGATCAGTGTGATCCGGGACAATCTGCATGCGAATTGCCCTGGTTAATTACACAAATAAACTGTCGCTAGCTCTGGTCAAACGTTAATTAATAGGACACATTGTCGTTTCATATAATGTAATGAATTGCCCTCCAATTCGTCATTGTCTAAGAGATATAGAAAACCATAGTGA
This sequence comes from Homalodisca vitripennis, assembly GCF_021130785.1. NCBI lineage: Eukaryota > Metazoa > Arthropoda > Insecta > Hemiptera > Cicadellidae > Homalodisca > Homalodisca vitripennis. Next base: position 46,359 of record NW_025778670.1, read on the forward strand.
TTCAAGAAGTTGTTTTCGCTTCAGCTACAATTGATCACTCTAAATTATATAATAAAGCAAAATTTAGCATTGCGACCTTTGCCTGTATTAAAGTCAAGCTTAATTAGGAAAGTCTTTTTCTTCAGCAATGCAACCAGCAGTAATGTGTGATTTGATACGCGACGGCGCCGATATGTTTACTATACATTGTACACAGTATTTATGTCTTTCGTTTTTCTACTATATTAGAAAGTGGTCAGTAAATTTATAAATTAAATTTATGTAGGGAAAATAATTCAAATGTAATATTAAACCATAATATTTGATAATAAAACTTGAAATTCCGTGGGCCAGTACACCATTGTACAAGCGTTTACAAAAAAATGTATTGTGTAAATAATATAGAACAAACTTCATTGAAATGTTCAGGGTATGTTAGTCATATATTTTAGTTTATTAAAATTACTACTAACAGCGTTACCATAGTATGCATCAGCTGATAAATTAGAGAATCTATTAGCCTGTTATTACCTCAAAACTTTCTTTCATCGTTTAGCGTAACTTTTTTGTTTTAGTTTTCGCAGCCTTGCTGATATTTCTTTTTAATATATCCTAACCACTCTTTTATTATTATAGGCACATCTTACCCTTGCAACAACAGCAGTTTTTATTTAGAAGTGTCGCCACCCCCATTGTTCGTATATCGAACAGCTTAATTACTTTCTGGTTGGTGAGAAATACGTTTGTCTATTACTTCCATTTATCCTGTGGTCCCTAAATGATTTCTTTACTTACCCTCCTTGTTTTTATTACTTACTCACTAAATATTGCTCCAGTCTTAGGTCCTAGAGCCTAGGCCTTTTACCTCAATTTAAACCAAAAATACATCACCTCCACATAATTTACAATTTACAAAACTTTTAACTGCTTGGCTTACCTGTTCCATATCAACTTACTACCTCTCTTTACTAGTGTCAGAGTACCTGCACTTAGGACTAGGCCTACCTTGGGCAAATGAAAAATTCGTTGTCAACTTTAGCTTTTTACTAGAAGTGATACTAACTTCTCTAGGCCTAACTGCAGGAGAATATTTACTGCCTAAAAACATTTTCTTTTCTTCGTCCTATAAACGCACATTTCCATTAATTAACTTTACACTATTTATGTTTTATTTATAAACAGTTTGGAACAATTAAAAACTCATATAATTTTGCATTAGATTTTTTTGCAACTGTAAATTTTCCTGTCTATAAAATTTGATTTTATATTGGTTATATAAGACCTCAAAATGAGCTATACTGTAAACAAAACTGAAAATGATGCACCTTTTTACAAAAGACAAAAATAACTAACGATTAAATTTTTACGATTTTACATCTACTTTTTAAAAATTAAGCAATAAACACCTGTTTCTCGTGAAATGAGAAGGCGGAAAGCTAAGTAACAAACCGTAACGGTAAACAACTAAGCGTTTGTTCCTGGAAGGAAAGTTTATTGAAGTATATTACTCCTTTTGTTTGTAATTTGTCATCAGCCTTCAGTAATGTATTTAAATCAGTTATTTTTTTATTATTTCTTGATTATTATTCATACTATTATACATAAGCATTATACAATACCACTGACTCACTGATCATTAAATCTCAAAACGCCGAAATGCTGGAGGCTTGATGAAGCTCGTTTAGTTGAAGAGGGAGCAGAAACGGAGACTCATTATTAAAACATGCAACTCTGTCCTGGGACTGTACTGAGTCTTACAGATGTAAAACTATCTTTACTGTTTGTTACTTTCTTGAATTTAAAATATGATGTCTATCTTAATAAATTCTATACATGTTTTCTGTAATCAGTACAGTATAAACTGATGTACTTTAATCAAAGAAAAGTTAACAACAATTTTGAACAACGATGTGGAAAGGCCTTGTGTTCAAATACAAAAATGATTGGAGAATTGTGAGTTTTCTTTTGTAAAATAATAGAAAATTGATATTTCCAATAAGAAGAGCTCATCCTCCTTCATTCTACTACAAGTTGTTCAGACAAACAAATAGCATCATCTTAAACCAATAGTAAGTTTTCTCATCTAAATAAATTATTAAAATCACAAATCAAAAAGTTTATAACAGTCAGAATATTTTTTTAAGTCCGTGAAAAGATCGAAATCGAAGTGTTTAAATAAATTTTAACTACTGGGAATATATTATAGCGATTGTTATGTATTTATAGTATATATACTGCAATACTATGACCGCAAACATTTTACAGCACTTTATGAGAATCATTGCAAAAATTCGTTGAAATGCTATATAGCGTCAGTATTGAAGTAGCTGCATAAATTTCTCTGCAATAAACCACAGTAATAGATCAGCCAACTTAAGATAGTCAAAGAAACTTACCTCAATTATGTAGCTACTTTTTTACCATGTATATAACGACTCGTAAAAAGAAGCATTATAGAAATATCATACGAAGTTGAAGTTACCATATAGCCGTTATTAATGTAACAATATAAATATGTCTCAAATTTTATACCCTACCCCATAGTGAATTCTTCGGTCATAATATGTTTTGAAAGTACTTCTTCACCCAGCTTATTACGTGATTCATACAGAAAATAGTTAGTGATGTTACATTTTCTAATATTAGGATTAAGTCCGTTGATACCAAATTGTTATTTGTATAAGTTTATTAAACTATCAATAATTCATAAGTATTTATTCTTTTTTAACATATAACTTCTGAAAGCAGGTTTAAAAATTTTACAATAAATAATTTAAATAAATGACTTTGCAATCGTACACGAATATCATGAATTCAGTAATTAAACATAAAGCAGAACTGAACTAGTTATGCCAAGCTGTGGGAATTATGATTATCTAAAAATTCCGTAAAAACACAGGTTATGTCCGATAATTTTTTTGTAAGTAAAACTTGTTATGGAATTTCCTTATATCCCTAACTCGTATATTTATATTTAGCTTTTAAGTTTTTACCGTTTCATTTCATACCAGCGTCTACGGATGTAAACTGAAATAATAGATGGAAGTTATAAGGCAATGGCGGAAAGTATGATAGTACCCACAATACCGACCTTATTCAGCTCCCCTAGTGAGACAAGTCGACATATTACCCAACCTCGCACACGGTGTGGCGTACTAAATAGGACTAGCGAATATACTTTCTCCACTTTAGTTTCGATCAGAAGTCCATCGAACTCGACTAGAGATCAACACATTTAACCCCATTCTACAAACGCTTTATCTGGTTTGACAACTTGGAGAATAGGCACGCGATGAACTGACAAGTTTACTGTTTCATTCCCTGCCCTGCAGTTGTTTACAAACTTACTCTTGATGTAAGCCAAGATAAGTTGCAGTTGTTGGATGTGGGAGTTCAACTTCGCTCAACTGACAAGTTTACGGTTTCTATCCGTGTCCTGTAGTTTTTTATAGTCTTGCTCTTGATATGAACCAAGTTAAGTTGCATTTGTCGTATATCGCAGTTAAACTTCGTAGACTGTGTCGAATTTAATGTTTCCTTCAGTGTACGGCGGCTACAGTTTCACTCTTGATATGAACCAAGTTAAGTTGCATTTGTCGTATATCGGAGTTAAACTTCGTAGACTGTGTCGAATTTAATGTTTCCTTCAGTGTACGGCGGCTACAGTTTCACTCTTGATATGAACCAAGTTAAGTTGCATTTGTCGTATATCGGAGTTAAACTTCGTAGACTGTGTCGAATTTAATGTTTCCTTCAGTGTACGGCGGCTACAGTTTCACTCTTGATATGAACCAAGTTAAGTTGCATTTGTCGTATATCGGAGTTAAACTTCGTAGACTGTGTCGAATTTAATGTTTCCTTCAGTGTACGGCGGCTACAGTTTCACTCTTGATATGAACCAAGTTAAGTTGCATTTGTCGTATATCGGAGTTAAACTTCGTAGACTGTGTCGAATTTAATGTTTCCTTCAGTGTACGGCGGCTACAGTTTCACTCTTGATATGAACCAAGTTAAGTTGCATTTGTCGTATATCGGAGTTAAACTTCGTAGACTGTGTCGAATTTAATGTTTCCTTCATTGTACGGCGGCTACAGTGTCACTCTTGATGTAAGACAAATCAGGATGTACTTTCAGAGTTCAGGTTTTAATCGGATAACATTTTCTGAAAATGTACTACTAGTGAGCCATTCTGTTGTTTGTTTTATAGTAATAAACAAGTATTAAACGTAAATCAACAACACATCATTGTTGGGTATAAGTGTCATTGCATGTTTTAAATGATATTTTGTGTGTAAACCCGCTTGTAAACGTGTTCGTGTTTTCGATTTTGTATGAATGACCACGAGAGCATGAACAAATAAAAACAAGAGCGAGGACGTGAACCAGAAACTACAGTTGCGAGTCAACACCGTTTTACATATTTGTATGCGTCACCGCATTACCATTGCATTAAAGAGCAAAAATATTCAGTGAACAACCATTTTAACTGTTATTTTTTCTAGTCATACATAGAACAGAAATGTTTAACTATTTTCTAATTTGAATTTTTTATGATTATTATTTTGATTGTTTAAGTAAAAGTAAAAACTATGTGAAAATACCACAACGAACTTTAAGCTTTGAGGACCTGCACCTTCATTATTTGAAATTGCATATATGCAATTGCAAATACATGTTTTATGTATAGAACAATGTTTTTAGCAATTCAGCAAAATATATTTAAAAATTCATGATTAGGTTAAAAATTTAGTTTAAAATTTAAAAAATCTGTTCCACCACAAAGTTGAAAGCACCGTCTTCAATAATATCTGACAAGGCCAAATTAGAAAAAACTAAATGTTCATCGGTTAACGCAAACTATTATAACTGCTTAAGCTTTTCTTAATTCATATAAAGATATTAAGTTTTATACATACCATATATATATTTGGTATGTGGTATATATACAGTTATTTGGTCTTCCGATTCATATGTAAGTTTGCTTATTTAAACGCATATGTGACAGATACGGCCAAAATACAAAATAATTGAATCGGAAAAAGTCAGCGCTCTGTGGTGTAATGGGTAGCACATTCACCCGGCAAGTGAGAGATCCGGGTTCGACTCCAGGCGGAGCAAGTACTTTTTGCGATTCAATGTTTATTGAAATTAAATAAGGCTATTGCCATTTATAAAGTTTAACGTAAATAAAAGTCATTTGACAGTTATTTGGTCTTCCGATCATATGTAAGTTTGCTTATTTAAACGCATATGTGACAGATACGGCCAAATACAAAATAATTGAATCGGAAAAAGTAAGCGCTCTGTGGTGTAATGGTAGCACATTCACCCGGCAAGTGAGAGATCCGGGTTCGACTCCAGGCGGAGCAAGTACTTTTTTGCGATTCAATGTTTATTGAAATTAAATAAGGCTATTGCCATTTATAAAGTTTAACGTAAATAAAAGTCATTTGACAGTTATTTGGTCTTCCGATCATATGTAAGTTTGCTTATTTAAACGCATATGTGACAGATTACGGCCAAATACAAAATAATTGAATCGGAAAAAGTAAGCGCTCTGTGGTGTAATGGTAGCACATTCACCCGGCAAGTGAGAGATCCGGGTTCGACTCCAGGCGGAGCAAGTACTTTTTGCGATTCAATGTTTATTGAAATTATATATTATATTATATATATATATACACATAATGAATAACGTAAATAGTGATCTTTCAAATAAAGCATATTCAGCAACAGTGTTTAATGTAAATGCTAATTAAAACATTCCAAAAACAACACTAGATAATACATATGCACGCAAGTAACAATGGAAAACAGTTCTACTACCAGTTTTTCAGTTCTGTGTTTTGTGAGATGTATTTGACGTACAACTTTTATCATTCTCTCTTACCAGTAGACTACGAACTTAAATAAGCACTTTATCGACAAGACAGCTCTTAAGTTAGCTACGTATTTTCACGCCCAAAATTTATTTGCGTCTCTTACCACACAACTAAGAACAACACGAATAATCGATTTATCAACCGTACAACTCTTGCTACAACTCAGTTGTTACATATATCTCGTACAAATTTGATCAGCGTTTTCTTAGCAGTAGACTACGAATAACGTAAATAATATTAATATCGAGCAGACAATTATTAATTTGTCACGTACTTCATGTACAACTTTGATTAGCGTTTTTTACCAGTAGACTACGAATAACTTAATAAATAGATTTATCAATCAGACAACTTTTGATTTTGACTCGTATTTCACACACAACTTTGATTAGCATCTCTCACCAGTACACTAAGAATAATCTTTTTATTGACTAGACAGCTCTTAAGTTGTTACTGATATCACGTACAAGTGTGTTTGCATCTCTTACGAGTAGACTACGAACAAACTGAATAATCACTTAATCAACCATACATATATTAATTTGTCACGTATATTATTTACTACTTTGATGAGCTCCTCTTACTAGCAATCAGCTTAAGTACGAGTATTGATGTATTTTATACATCCAGTGGAACAAGCTGTATAATCGCTCTAAAGAAGTCACTGATTACTCTGTTACGTTTCTCACGTACAAATTTGATGAGCGTCTTTGTACGTGCAGACGAGATGCAACTCTGCGTAACTCAGTGGCATGTTGCTATTCTCTGAGACATCTTTATTATCTGCATATAGCTCAATAAATTTGTTATACTTGAAAACTAATAATTCCAACATCTAATACTTATGTAATTCTGTCTGTTAATTAAAAATGTTTGAGTTAGGCCCTTAAGGAAAGTTCCTTGGCTACAAAGAATTATGGCGATGTAAGTTTTATATAGGCCTATAGTGGACCGACAGTTCCAAGTGCTTTCCGGTAAAGTACGAGTATGTGTGATTAATGCAATTATTCTACCTCGATCAATTAAAATTTGCAGTTAAAGCAAAGCTGGTTAGACTACTACGCAATTTAAATCAGTCGGAGTTACCAAGGACCCATGGACATTAGATAATACTAAGGCTTAATATAGTTAAATTATCATATAAAGAACAGGAGTAAAACTGATGGACATATATAATAAACTCATTTATTTATCATATGATTTGTGTTTTTTTTTTTATTATAATTTGTATTAATAGCTTGATATCTTGAAAAGGTTTTTGTATAGAGACAAAATATAGAGAACTAACTTTTTCCCGCGGCTTCGCACACAATTTTTAGAACCAAAAGTCCTTATAAAAAGCAATTATGGTGTAATATGATGGGAGTCCTACAAACATTTTAAAACGTAAGTAGGCCATACATCAGGTAGATATTATTAAGTTCATAGTAAATAGTATCAGAGTTTAACTTAATTATTATATCATGTTTGGCACGTGTAGGAGCATTTCTGTATGTGCTAATTAATTATATACATAACGTCAAAGCTGAATCTGCCTTGTAATCCCTACCAAAAAAAACACAAATCTCGGATCACACAGGTCTCCGGAAACTTACTTTGGTCAAAAAGCGTATATTTCCAGTCCTTGTCATATATTTCAGGTCTACGATATTTCCAGTACCATAGTAGAGTTTGCCTTGTTGTTCTGACGAAGAAAAAATACATATATACTTACATAGGCCCGAGATGCCTTCTTCGGTTAAAAAAGTGCCTACTTAAGACCGTTTAAATTCACTTACCTACTATGTCACAGGTTAGCTTGCCATATTGCCTCGATTAAAATACTATATACGTTCAATTATATAGTTCTCGGAAATCTACTTTGGTCAATATCGTGTTAACATAGTTGAGTTTGCTAGGACTGAAAAGCCTATTACGACCTAGGAGAAAGTCCTACCTACTTCTTATGCACTTCAGGTACAAGGGGGAAAATCCTTATTAAGGTTGTGCAACATTCCAAAATAATCGTTATTAAAGTTTTGCGTTACACTTGTTTTTTGGACTGTAGCCAAGGAAAGAATGAATCGTTAAGGTATGTTAGTATTCATTTCTCTGTTTTTCCGTAAGCCATTGTTAAAAATGTTAATATCATAATGTCAAGGAAGCCCACCAAACTTATGTAACTTTTGTGAAAACATTCATAACTTTGTTCATTAAGGTTAGTTTTATAACAGTATTTAATGCATGAGATGATTTTAATTCGTCACTGGCGCAATCTGGAGTAAAAATTTATATATATATATATTAATGTTTTATGTACTATCTGCATTACCTACCGATCAAGCACTGTTTACTTATTATTGATAAAATTCAAATGTAAACAGATGTTTCGGAAAGTTTGTTGAACTATAGCTGTCAAAATACGTTTCATTCTTCTTACATTCGAATGTAAACAAACTAATTTTCCAATTTGAATTCGACTTTATTTTGGTGAAAATGAATGTGTTATGGGTGGTAAAAAGCACTCTTAAATGTTAATTCAGACCAAAAGCTATACCTGTTCCAAATTTTCTGCACAATCCGTATAGCAGTTTCAGCGTGATTCAAGGACAATCCTCCAGACATCCAAATATCCAAACATTCAAACTTTCGCATTTATAATATTAGTGGGATTTTTCTAAAAAAATATTTTTATCAAAATTCTCTACATTTCATTTGTATATATATATATATATATATATATATATATAATATATATATATATATATATAATATATATATATATATATATAATTTCAGGCCACTATACATTATGACCAAATTCAGTAGTCAAAGTGATAAATGAATTATGTTAACCAGTTATTACTGTATAAATAACCACAATAGAGTAATGCTAATGCGATTATTTGTCTAGAGTAATAATAGTCATAGTAATGTTATCACTTTAACAAGATATTATGAAGAATATATAGCTCAATGTCGTAAAAGTGATTATTTCAAGATGGTGAGGGAAGTCAAAATGACAAAATGGCCTTGTAAAATGACATAACGTAATATAAACCTAATCAAATCAAACCTAACTTAACATAACCAGAGTTACCTTACCTAATATTATGGTAATAACAAATAAAGTAATATACATTCTAATATATTTATCCACAAATTTCAACTCATTTATGATAACAAATCTGCTTTGATACCCAAATTTTCTAAATCATCAACAAATAGCGATGTCCACATTTGATATATTTAATAATTTTGTTTAATTCTGCAAGAGAACTGAAAATTTGTTTTATAATACGTTACAACATCTAAAATATACTACTAAGACTATAAAAAATATTCAAAGCAGAAGAACCATTACACTGGACATGTAAATGTTTTGTGAGGTAAAGACACGTAGAGTAAGCTCATAACTTTTTACCGGGAGATCTCTAGCTGACCTCGTGAAAAGTAAAGTTGCACTAGATGGTTTTCCTCGTTTTTTATTTCATGGCTTGTTCCAAGGACAAAGTCACATCTGCATTAGTGAAATTTTAAAGAGTTATTCATCGATGAACCATTTTCACGTCGGCAAGTTTAAAGCATCACGACATATTACTCTCTCGTACCACTACTGCTTCCTTTACGTTTCAAATTGTATTACTGCTTTAGGTTTTCAATCAATTTTCACTTTCCTTGAAACTGATGTTATACTATTCCTTTATTACAAAAGTCGTGTCATTTCGGAGTGACATTGATATTTATAAAAGAACATTTTTTATACATATGACGCAACTTTAACTGTAATAAAATGTAACATTGATGGTAAACAGGGAATAATCCGTTACGGGGTAAAATTTTGTTCTGAACTGGAGGTTAACCAAAGCTTTTAGTTGGGCTTAATGCTGTTTTAATGTATTATGAAAACGCTTTTATGCATATCCTATAAGTAAAGTTATATATGATACTTTAATGAATTAAAGAGATATTTACATAATTTGCTTGTGAGTGGCTTACAGCAAAACAACGGAATAGCTCACATATTTGGAAGAAATATGTGCATATATTAGAGGTTACCTTAATAATTGTAGCTTGGGAGTGATTAATAATATTTGTTTAGCATTTATTATTGAAAATAGTTGATTTTAAAAGGGAAAAAACATTTTTGAAATTGCTATCATTGTGTGTTACAAGGATAAAGCGGTACGTTTCGAGGATTTAAATCTACCGTCTCTTTCAGCATTAACAACACTTACTATAAGACGAGTGTTCGAAACTTTCCCGACAGCATTGAAACATGTGACATTGTTAAAGAGCGCATTCATGTAAATGCCTGGATTTGCGCTGAGAATGGACCAAAGTGATTGTTACATATAGCAATCGAAGCTGTGCTGAGGAAGTTCCTTTAGTATGTGGTCTGGAATTTTCGGATTTGGGAAGTGTACCAAAGGACAACGTGTTCCTGCACCTCCGCCGCACCGTAATGTGTTAGAATTATTATTTTTCATATAGTTTGACATACCATAGGTCATGGAAAACCCGATGTGGAAAACATATGTATGAGAGATCTACTGTATACTTTTAACGGCGTGCGACGTCCGTTTGGTAGTCCCTATTTTGAAGCATTTCATCCGATAATAAAATGCACTTAATCACAAACTGTTTTAAAATTTCTAAATTCGTAAACAACTTCAAACTGAGCGTGAAAATAACATGGACTGTGATTGTGTGGCACACTACAATACTCGGCTTGTTCTGAGTAAGGCTTAATTTTTCTCAAATGTTGCAAGTTTAGGATTCAGCGCAATTTAGGACTCCTGAGAGTTCTACTGGTCGGGTTCTATTGAGTAGTGCGAGAATCAGTGGTTTATAGAGGTGAATGAGAAATCCAATTGGAAAATAGGAAAGTTATTACGAGATTATACTTTCCTTGCGTACTTAATTTACTTTTAAGTAACATTCTTAAAGTGTACTGTAAGATAAGTGCACCATTAATTTTGCAAGAAAAGCTGTAAAAAAGTGTTTGTGAAGCATTAAACGTTTCTTCTCTAAGAATCACGTAATCGTTTTCTAGCGACAAATATTGGATGATTAATCGAAAGTCCTACATACTACTCAGGCTCACTCAATGCATGTTTATATAACACAATTTTAAAGGGAGCGATGCAAACAACAAGTTGCTTAATGTATTTCGTAAAGCATCAATTATTATGTATTAACAATGTTAATTTTTAACTTATTAACTCTCGCCACCATTTCTTTACTTACGTTTCCAATGAGAATGACTGACTTTCATATATCAGAGCTGTTGTCACTCATTGAACCACAATAGACAGATTTCCCCACAAAAGCCCTTTACACTCAGTAATACCGGGCTTGTATCGGCTTTGTGGAGATTATGTACAAAAATTACCTGTACATAGTAGAGAGTCCAACAATTACTGCGGCGGATTTATCAAACTTACCACAATGAATAATGAATGAATGCATTGTTTCATATCTAATATCGTATGTTTATGTCAGCGCACTCTAAAATGTGCAATAGATGGCCACATTATTTTTTTACAATTATTTTTACAGTGAATTGTGTTAAAAAATACTTAATGAAGTACGAAACAATCTAATTGGTTATTTAAATATCCACTCGACAACACAATACAATGTATGTTGGACACGACCTAACGTATGCCATAGTGAGATGGTGGAGCTCTATTATTATTATCTATACTAACAGCGTACATCTCCTCTTGCATTCAAATCGTGTCAGTTTACTACTTAGCCTAAGACTACTAATTTTGTTTTTCGTAAGTCAATTGTTTTCACCATTTAGCTGTTAAATCCGTGTACTCTTTTTAAAGTAGCAAAATTGTTTTCCAATTTTAAATACAATTTTGGACACTTTAAAAGAATTATATTTTAGTTAGTTAAAAAATAATGATACTAGTCAAATAGCTAGTTTACAAAAAAAAATAATAATAATAATGGTAATCGGTATTGTTTTCAGTTAAAATACACCTTTGAAATTTCGTACGACTAAACATATTGTTTTGTACTAAATGAAGTTTTTTTAATACTATATATATATATATACTAGCTGATCCGGCAAACGTTGTTTTGCTATATAAATATTTATTAGTACGTGCGAATGTAGTGTATGAGAAGTAAAGTGTAGTGGAAGAAGCATGGAAATGAAGGAAATAAACGATGACGAATATATAAATCACAAAACATCAAATATTTTCTCACTTAATATAATTTATTCTGTACAACATCAATCCCTTAACGCAATGGATTCTACAATATTGTTTGCTAGTAAATCTTTAGCTAACACAAACAAACTGAATGGTTTGCCCACTCGAGAGCATGCCACATATTATTGCCCGTGTGAAAAGCAATACTTCTACACGGATGCTTTTCTATAACCTACGGTGCAAACCTGCATGAAGACTTCTGGTTCGTGTGAATTATGTTTCCGACGCTAATGTTGAGTTTCCTTTCTTCCCAATTATCGAGAAAAAGTTGTAAAACTGATTTATTTATGGTCATTGTAATTTACTTTGATATTAGTGTTTTTCCCTTGCTGATTTTTCCTCTTTTATGATAAAAATAAAAATATATATACATACACAGCTCTGATAACCAGAATTTTGTAAAAAGACAAATAATTTTGATTTAATAAACAGTGTTTAAATGTAAAGTAGATGTCAGACTACATTGTCTCTTACATCTGCACTTCTAGCAGTCACCCGCTCCTTTGCACTCAATTTAGTAGGCGTTTGCACGAGTATGACCACTACTGGTTTGAGTGAATTTTATTTCCGACACCAATGTTAAGTTTTCTTTGTTAACACGATCAAGAAAATACGTTTAAATTTTATATTTACGGCTATACTAATTTACTTTGTTTATATAGTAACATTATCTTTCAGATCTAAAACTTAATATTTGATTAAAATGCACAGCTAAAAGTACGTTAACAATGGCACTACGCGTTTGTTTCCTTTTTACCTGAAAAACATTGTTAATATTTTAGAACATTTAGAGCTGGAATTAGTACATTAGTTCAAAAAGCATAGTCCATCGAATTTTCATCTAGCATAGTTCTTGCCGACTGCTTCAGAGTATTCGGTGTCAAATTCTGACCATTTTATGTTTTTGGGATATTTTGTAAAATATATAAGTACTTACCTGATCGCTGAAATCTAAAACGACGTTAAAAAAATAGTTTCACTCACTATAATTGTAAACAAATATAAAATAATAAACAATGTTAACACAGAACAGTGTTGATGACATTAGAAATGGTCTTTTACTTAATATTTCAGAAACTCCATGTCAAATTTCAGCGCAATCGTTTGAATAGTTTATAGTTGAATAAAAAAAAACACGTTAATTTTACAGACACACAATCACTCAAGTAACGGTTAATAGATCATTAAAATTACTTAATGATGGTATTACTGCTCATATTTAAAAATTGAATGATAGAAGATTTAAATTTTTTTATGGGCTGAGGTGTTCTGCGAAAATTCAAAATATTCTAAAAGACGGTAAAAAAATTAGGTACACGTAGATATACTTTATTATAAAGTGGTATAAAATTCAAGCTTTCATTTCAACCATAGATATTTATTTTAAACACAAATATACATCTTAACTTAGCTCCTTCAAATAGTGTTTGGCTATATAACAAAACGTAACTGTCTCGTATTTGCAGTATCCAATATGGAGGCGCTTTGAAAACTGTGATCTCGAAAATTTAATTGGTAGACTACTCTGAAAATTTCGGGGTACGAAAAATAGATAGTAGCCGATTCTAAGGCCTACTGAATATGCGTATAAAATTTGGTAAAAATCGGTAAAGCCGTTTTTGAGAAGTAAGATAACTTACATTGTGACACAAGAACTTTTATATATATATATGTATTATTTTTATTTATATATTTTTGTATTTTTGTATTATAATAGCGTTTGTATTCTTATAATGGTTTAAAAATTGTATACATAATTTATTATAGAAAAAAATTATAATGGATCGAAATACCAAAACCAATACTAAACTATAAAGCTAATTACGTGATAATTAAAAAGCCCTTATGAATAAATAAAAACTTTTTGTAACCTCTAAATTGTATCAATAAAGACGGATAAAAAAGAAGACGTATACAAGACCTACACTCTGCAAATATCAAACCTTAAAGTTTATTTCAAATCAGTCAGAGAGAAACTCTAAACTAACATGTGGTCCTTAGAGAAAAGCTTATTTGGAGCTCGGTTTTCTGATACCGCAGTCTATCCTCGCAAAATAAATTCTCGTACGTTTTAGAGTTATCCCTAACACTGAAACCTTTGTTCAACTGATCTAGTTTTTAGCTCTAGTTTTATTTGCATGGAAAATAAATACATTGGACTATTATAGATTGCGTCATACACAGAGATACATATAAAGTATAAAGGTGATACAGTTTGTATTGAATTTCGCTTTTTATATTGAAAGGAAATAAATAAGTACTGTAAAGAATGGGTGAGTTGAAAAAGTAAAACATTCCAAAACCGTGATTTTCGGAAAAACTAAATTAAATCTTCTGGCAGGTTTATTAATTGAAATAGACGAAAACTTCCAACATATACTTTGTAGAGCTGTGTAAGTTTATTGTATTTATGTTTTAACTTATTTGGAATTTTATATATTTTTAAAATAAATGCTAATTAAACATTTGGAATATTTTCCTTTTTCAACTCAAAGTAAAAATATAGATTTTAAAAATAAATATTTCAATATTAGTGTTTAAATAGACATAATTTTATTATAAAAATTCAATAAATTTTCATATTTAGTAGTACACACATTTTCTAAAGTACCTACACAAAAAATATAATGCAGTAAAATAGGCTATATTTTTTTACTACAATATTGTGATTCAACTTAACCTTTTACTTTAAAACAGAAAACACTCTTCAATGCGTTTAATTTTTAAATTAAATTTAAGGAAACTTAAAAACACACATAATATGAGTAGTCTTACAAATAAAATTTTCTTAAACATATAAAAAAATGTATAAAAATAAATGATTAGGTCCATGAACGTTTTCTTTTAGTCTTCTTCATTGTCGGAGTTGTTGCCTGTAGGCCAGGCTAATCGCTCTTCATAGAATCCACGGTACTGTTCAGGAATGTAGTGTGTCACTTTTGAGATGTCATGTAGTTTTTTCTTCATGATGGGCACTGGACCTCCATATGCTTTTGCACTAGGAAGGGAAACCTCTCCAGTCTTGGCCAGTCGGAACGTAGCTGAAACTATTCCTTGAATATATTCATATGTCTGCACGTAATCTTTCTCCTGGCTATTGTAAATTATGTACCTATATTTACTCAAAGAAAATTTTTCAGATACATTTTGCACACTTCCAGGTATTTTTTTTTTTTAAATAGAGGCCACCAGGTCTTAAAGTCCGTGATATCTTCATTCTGTACTGCAACCACTTCATAGGTGGGGAGTTTCTTCTTTGCATTGCAAATGATAGAAATATACTCTTCAGGTGAGTAAATTCTGTCATACCTTCGCACAGCCCGTTTTTACTACACCGAAAGTCCTATCAGATGTCATGAAACTATTTCCTCTCACTGGATAGTATTGGTGAATCGTCTTAAAGCGACCAGTCATTGATAGGGCTAAAAGAAACCTGGTCATGGAATGGTTCCTATTTTGGCCCCCACATGAGTCACTGAAAAGATGGAGGTGTTACACAGTTTTAGGTATGTAGTTCTCTATAAAAACTAAGTAAAAAGGAACATACTTCATAGGGCCCTTTTTAGCCGTTCCTTCTGCATACACATAGAAAACTGATTTTTCTGTTTTTAGATCTTGAACGTTGAACACAAAATACCATAACTTTCTCAAATAAAACATTTCTTCCACAGGCATGAAAGGAAGGGGCAAGTTTTGCATAAAATCAAATACTATACCGGATACATCTGGCCTAACTTTGCTTAACTCTTTTATTTCTTCGAGTTTGCGGTAAAACTTTTTTCCTCTACTTTTGTGAGCAATTAATTCTCCTACAGCAGCACGTTTAGCGTATCACACCGCACAGTTGATTTTATTTTGGTATTCAAGTCTTCGCAGGTGGAGAATACATCGATTTGGGGCCTGCCAAATCTGTATGAGAAATTGTCTCTGAAAAACTTCAGGTAAAACTCATACTTAACCTCACCACTCAAATGTGGTTATTTGTTTATAAAAAGGTCGTGCATTTTTGAAACTGTCAAATGAGCATCTAAGTACGTTTGTGGAGTTGTAGTGTAGTGGGAGATCTTGGTAGGAAATGAGGTTATGTGGCTATGAATAAAAACCAGTTATTTCTGCAGATTTGGCGTTCACTCTTTTGTCATGTTTTCCCCTTCGATATTCTGGGGTGTTATTTGCTTCTTTCAATTGAGTCAATCTATATAGGGCCTTACTTGTAATAGCGTGCAAATTAATAAACGCTTTGCGACAAACAGGAACACGAGTATTGTCCTTCATTGCAAAGTATTTATAAGATGAAGTGTTTTTTTTGGAGCTTCCGGACACTGGCCTATGCCTTGCTACCTCTACTCTATCAATAAGTCCCATAAGTAGATGTCCTTCTCATTTTTTTGCTGACCTTTATAAAGATTTTTAATAATACATTGTTTATGTTCATCAGAAAATTCAGCCATGCACAATTTCTTACAAGAACAATCAGGTCCACATGTTTTCTTTTCAACCAGCTTACCTTTATCAGTTACAAATTCTTCACTCTTACTTCTTGCAACCATCCTGGGTATGACGTTAAACTGCCTGCCCCCCCCCCCCACCCGACAAACCATTTCCCTAATTCCTACCCAATCCCTTAAAACTGCCTACCCTATGCCTTCTCTTCGTACCAGGGTCTACTCTATGGTCTGCATTTCTTCTTTCTTTGTGCAGCCCTCGTTTTTTCTTACTTCTTTTTCTATCCTCGTTCTATTTTCTTTTTCCATTTTTACTCCGTAGGGGAGCGGCCTCCTGCCGGGCGCTTTAAGGTTAGCGACCTTTCGAACCCCTGAGCTGGTGCCAGACTATTGTCCGAACCTGGCACCTCACCCTATATAACCGAAAATTCCTAATCCTGCCCCAACTGGGTCGTTTTGGTTGTTTGATGGGAGTGCCGGAACTGCTACACAGATCCTCGAGCATGCCCGTGTTCGGAGCTGTGTGGTATCAGAAGGCTGATGTGAGCTAGCTCTGCCGAGGCATAAACAATATACATGAATCCTGGTGGCAGCCACTTCGGTCCCTAGTCAGGAAGTGAGTAATGGACAGATATGTCGGAGATTTCTGTTGCCATGTGCGAGCCCGAGCCGTGCGTGAATTCCCGGTTCGGTTAAACGAGATAACACCGGGCCCCGGGGAACTGGGGTAGGGCTGCCTGCCAAGCTACGGCTGACAGGTACCCTAGGGTATACCCGTTCCCGGTGTCTCGGCCTGCACCTTTACTCACGATGCGCTGGTATACTACTAATTATGGATGTGGGCAATGAGTCCCTACCCTACGGGCAAAACACATGAGTATTAATAAGAGAATCAATTGATGATTTAGACAAAAAACGTCCCCACTCTTCAGAATCCGAAGATGGAGAAGAAAAAAATAAGCAAATAAAACTAAGTAATAGTAACACAAACAAACAGTATCTTCTAACGCCACTATTCCTTGTGTTTAAACACAAAAAACGAGAGTGACAATCTGTCCAAAGTAAGTCCTTTTGTGATCAACAAGGCATTAGTCGGAGCAGGCGGTTCGCCGTTATCGGTCAGGAAACTTCGTAACGGAACTATCCTGGTTGAGGCGGTGAACGCTCTAAAAGCTCAGAAGTTCCTCTCCATGAAAACTTTTTTATGATCAGGTAGAAATTACTGTACAGCCTCATGAATCCCTAAATTCCAGTAAAGGAATAGTTTTCAGTCGCGAGATGCTGTGTTGCTCAGAAGCGGAACTGAAGGAAAGAGTTAAAGGATTCTCTCGTCACTGATGTGGTGAGAATAACGAGGGTCGAGAATGGTGTACCAACACCCACACCAGGTCACATTTTGACCTTCGCCCTCCCTCACCCACCAGCTACGATTAGAGCAGGATACCTTTCTCTTCAAGTTAAACCTTACTTCAGAAATCCCCAAAGATGTTTCAGATGCCAGCGTTTCGGACATTCGAGCAAAATATGCACCGGCTTAGAGACATGTAGCCGATGTGGTCAAAGTGGCCACAACGACAAAGATTGCACAAGCGGAGAAGAGCACTGTGTGAACTGTAAGGGCAAGCACTCTTTAAGCTCTCGCAGTTGCAAGATTTATTTGGAGGAGAAAGAGATATTGAAGTTAGTAACACTAGAAAAACTGTCTTTTGGCGACGCCCGTAGAGAGTATAGGAGACGAGTTGGACAAACTCCAAGAAAAGACATCTCCTACTCTCAGGCTGCTTCTGCTCCTCCAGCCCAGCCCGCACAGTGCTCCGCTCTAGAGGGCATGGTGCGAGAACTCACTCAACAGGTCGCTGCCTTGGTGCAGCAGTTGAGTGCCAAGGCCTTGCCGCAAACACAAGCGAGTAGTCATACGACTTCTGCCCCCGTAGCAAAGGGACCCCCTAAACAAACAGGAGCCATTCCCAGGCCAGTTTCTGTGTCTGTGGCACCCGCTAAAGGAAAATAACGACCATATGTCCATTCCAAAACGGTGGAGGAAAGGAAGTCTCTCCAAGAGAGACTTAAGACCCAAATCCGAACGAAAGCTCAGGCGAGATAAAAGGGGAAGCACTGGTACACCCCCAACTCCCTGCTCCTCTCAACTTTCCATAGTTGATGAGAATGAAGTGGAGGATGACCTTCTGCTTCGATCGGAATTTGAAACAACCAAGGTACATTTAAACTTAATAAAAATAAAAACAGACAGAAAATTACATACAGTTAAATAAAACATGAACGAATTCAAAATTATCCAGTGGAATATTAATGGTTATCGCGGACATTTGGAAGATGTAAAACATATTTTACAAAACAAAAAACCTCATGTAATTAGCATCCAAGAGACTAAACTCCACCCAGGATGCCAAACCCCCTTGAGGGGATTTGATATCTTTCGGGAAGATTTCCCTCACGACGTGCATGCCTGTGGTGACGTTGCTCTATTCGTGGATGAATCCCTAGGTGCCTCTGAGGTGCCCCTCCACTCCAATCTCCAATGTGTTTGTGTGTCAATCCAAGTCCCGATTAAACTGTATATATGTACCGTCTACTTTCCACCAATCCCAGTCACCCTCTGTCAAGGTGATCTCGAGGCACTGATCGGCCAGTTACCAAAGCCTTTTCTTCTCCTAGGCGACTTCAATGCCCACCATTCCAGTTGGGGGTCAGACCATTCCACACCAAGGGGAAACTTGGTCGCAAGAGTCCTCGGAGATCACAATATCCTTGTCCTTAATGACGGATCCCCAACTTACCTGTGTCCTAGGACGGGAGGTCGGTCTGCTATAGATTTATCTATATGCAGTCCAGAACTTGCTCATAGATTCGATTGGGAGGTCCTCTCCGATACATTCGGGAGTGATCACTTCTCTCAATTCAGATCAAAAATACCTGATTCTGCGTTGAATATCACTAGAAGACCAAAATGGATCCTCGACAAAGGTGACTGGGATAAATTCCAAAAACAATTTACATTACTAGATATAAATACTCCATTGGACATAAATACTGTAGTAGAACTTCTTAAAAACTCTATAATAACTGCAGCTCAGGATAGCATTCCAAAGACATCACCCGAACGAAGACGAAAATATGTTCCTTGGTGGACAGAGGAGTGTTCGAGAGCATTGCGAGAGCGAAGACGCGCCCTGCGAAGATTCAACAAACGCCCAACCCAAGAAAATCTTGAAAGCTACCGGTTCCATAGGGCAAAAAACGCGACGAGTCTTCAGAAATTCCCGAAGAACCTCATGGCAAAATTTCGTGACCACAATATCTCGAACAACTCCTAAGGCCGAAGTATGGAGAAGGTTAAGGTCGGTATGCGGCAAACCCCAACCTTTGCCAATTTTGGGACTCAAGTCGGGAGACGTTGTGACTGATCCCCGGGATGTTGCCGACCTGTTGGCCTCCTCCATATCGGAGGTTTCAAAAAGTCGTCTTACTGTCCGAGTTTTTGAGATATAAGCAATATACTGAACAAACAGACACATTACTCAACAATCCAAATCCATGTCCCTTAAATATAAGTTTTTCTATGCAGGAGTTGGACTCCGCACTGTCATGTACTTCCAACTCTGCCCCTGGTCCGGATGACGTGCACTATGCCATGCTTAGACATTTACCCTTAGAGGGTAAGGGGGCCCTCTTAGCGCTCTACAATAGAGTGTTTGAGGAACAAACTTTCCCGCTAGCATGGCGTAAATCCCACGTCATCCCCTTATACAAACCGGGACAGGACAAACTATCTCCGTCTAGCTACCGGCCCATCTCGCTTACCAGCTAAGCGTGTTGGATCGGATGGTAAACCGTAGGTTAATCTGGTTCCTCGAAAATAACAATCTCCTTTCGAGAGAGCAATGCGGCTTTCGCCAAGGGACGATCGACGTTGGACCTCATGGTTTCCTTGAGACAACCATACGTGACGCATTCCTTGAGCGAAAGCAAGTAGTCGCTGTCTTTTTTGACCTGGAAAAGGCATATGACACAGCGTGGCGGCGGAGAGGCATCATTAACAACTTTCCAGGCATGGGGGAGTGAGTGGTAATATGCTGGCTTTCATTCAGGGGTTCATGTCTGACCGTACATTTCAGGTTAGACTAGGGACTAACCTATCAAACACAACCAATCTGGAGAACGGGGTACCACAGGGAAGCGTTTTGAGCTGCACGTTATTCGCCGTCGCCATAAACGGCATAACGGCTTGTGTTCGCCGTCCTGTGCGCTTGTTCTTTTGTTTGTGGACGACTTCGCCGTTTACGTCTCTGCAAGAACTAACCATAAAGCGACTGGAGGAATGGAGTAGGCGGACGGGATTTTCGTTCTCTACTTCCAAAACCCAATTTTATAACATTCTCCAGACTAAGGAACTATTTAGAACCGTCACTTACCTTGAACAGATCCCGAATAATATCAAGTCGGAATGTGAGATTCTTGGGGCTTACATTCGATTCCCGACTTACATGGATCCCTCACTTAAAATCTCTCAAGGCAAAATGTTTACAAAGGCTAAATATGCTTCGAGTTCTTACTGGGACCAAGAGTGGGGCGCGGACAGGACATGTATGCTGCGTTTCTACAAAGCTTTTGTCCGTTCGTGCCTTGGCTATGGTTCTCAGGTTTTTTCTTCTGCCCAGCAAGCGCGTTAGGGAATGCTTGACTCGATTCACCACTCTGCGATTAGGTTGGCTACTGGAGCTTTTCGTTCAAGCCCTACACCTAGCTTATTAGCGGAGGCTAGTGAACCAATGCTGGATATGAGACGCAAATCAAATCAAATCAAATCATTTTTATTTTGCCAGAACATTACAAAAATGTATAGCAATAGTCATTTTTCTATAATTTGGACCAATCACTCCACATTGAGACCAGTCAAACATACAGAAATTCAGTCACCCCACATTCACTCTTGCCAATTTTCCATTTTCCAACGCTGGTTGTCAGTGTGTTCCAATTGTGCGGTCACCCAGTCGAATGCCATAAACTCGTCAGCACTATAAAATGCTTGAGACGCTAAAAAGCGTTTTAAACGAGCCTTTTAATGCCTTGGGCGTTGGGGGCGTTTTTGATTGAATTTGGCAACTTGTTGAGAAAACGAACTCCTGCCTGCGAAGGCAAAGTGTTCGTAAACCCCCGTCCTGTGACTTCCAGTTCGGTAGGTATCTCTGCCTCTTGTCCCATACGAATGTATGTCTCGGCCACGTGTCATGGCACATTTAGGACATACAAAAAAAGATTGTCTCTAGGATGTAGAGACACGGCAGAGTCAACAGTTGCAGTTTTTATAAGCTTCCTTGCATGTTTCTCTGAACCTTAGCTGTGCGATTATGCGAATCGCTTGCTTCTGCAATTTGAATGCCCTGAAAAAATGATAGTTTGCGCTGGCTCCCCACAGCACCAAACCGTAGGTGAGGTGGGGGTAGATCAAGCCATAATAAGCCGTCATCAGTACCTGACTGGGGCAGTATTTGGCTAAAGACCTCAATACATAGATGCCCGAGGCCAGTTTTGAGCAAACATGATCAATGTGATTAATTCCAAGTCAATCCCCGATCCAGGAATATTCCGAGGAATTTTGAACAGTCGACTTCCTCCAGGAAAAAGTCATCCAATAAAACGGCTGGCCCGTCATTGGAGTTTCCTGATCGCAACGCGAAAGTCAAGAAATTTGATTTTGAAGAATTTGCTTTGAGGTTGAGGCTGTTAAAGTGTTGGACACAATTGTTGGTGTCAAGAAAAATTTGCTGTTCCAGAATAGTTTTTGATTTGTTGGTGAAACAAAGTGTCGTGTCATCAGCGTACTACACAAGTTTTCCATGCAGTAGTGATGACTCCATGTCATTGACATAGATGAGGAAAAGAATCGGACTGAGTATTGATCCCTGAGGGACACCATAGCCTCAGCTGAATCGGTTCAGAGAATTTGTTTGAGATTTGGACGATTTGTGTTTCTGTGGCCTAAAAATGAGCTAATCCATTGGAGCGGCACGCCTCTGATGCCATGAGATTCAAGTTTGTCAAGCAATTTCGAGTGGTCAACACAGTCAAATGCCTTAGATAAGTCGAGAAACACACTTAATGTGGAGTCTCGACTTTCTAACCCCTCTACAACCATTTTCGACAAGACTCACAACGGCGTCTGTAGTCGATTTCCCCTTCCTGAAACCAAATTGGTGTTCAGAAAGCAGGTTATGGTTGTTTAGAAACTGAAGCATTCTAGTTAAAAAGAGTTTTTCAAAAATTTTGCTCAATGCGGGCAAAATTGAGACAGGCCTATAATTATTGGTTGAGCTGGGATCATCTTTTTTAAAAATTGGAGTTACTTTCGCGATTTTAAGGAGCGAGGGAAAAACTCCTTGTTGAAAAGAATGATTGACTAATTGGGATAATGGACTCACAATATGCTTTGAGCATCTTTTAATGAGCCACACAGACATTAAATTAATATCGTTTGATTTTTTTGCCGGGAGCTGTTGAATAATTCTTTCGAGCTCATCCTCAACTACAGGACCCAAAGCCAATGATGACACTGGGCTCTGTCTTCGCGTGGGGTTTACTTGCGGAGGAGATGGACAAGGACCTTGCTCACCAGCAACAGACGCGAAAAATCTGTTAAACTCGTTCGCAGCCTCAGTCGCATCCTCTACAAGCCTATCCCCTATTTTGATTTTTATTTGGGTCTGTGATTCATTTTTATTGTTTATGATGCCCCAAACAGTTTTAGAAACATTTTTTGACGAGATGATTGATTTAGAGACATCATATGCTTTCGCAGCTTGGATCACTTTTTTTGTAAATTCTTTTGTAATTCCGAAAAAAAATTTTGAAATCTTCGTTTGAAGTAGTTTTTTGAATTTCGGAGAAAAATTTAAGTTTTTCTCTCGATACCAATATTCCTTTTGTGATCCATTTGTTGTTTGCCTTTCTCGGGCAAATTTTGATTGTTTTAGTAGGACAGCATAAATTTAGATGATAATTAAAATTTTTGGAGAACAATTTAAAGTGCTGCTCTACTGACTGTGGTAGATTTAAGAAATCCCAATTTTCTTTGGAAAGGGAAGCGTTGAGGAGAGCAATGTTACCTGGCCTTATGTCTCTTATAGTTTTAGTAGTTTTGGGCTCCCTTTCTATTTTTTTCGCCACTAATTACAGCCTCTTGGCCGTAGTGGTCTGAGATGGCTGTGTTTACCACGGATACCGCGAACACCTGAAAGGTTAGTGATGACGTTGTCAATTGCTGTCTGTGTTGTTGCCGTCACTCGCGTTGGTGTTTTGACTGACAACGCAAGGCCAAAAGACCTTAACAAATCGATAAACCGTGTTGTGGATGGGTGATTTTTGTCCAGCGCGTCAATGTTGAAATCACCCATGAGGACATAATCCTGTTTTTGGTTTGTCAGGTCAGTCAGCACGGCTTCGAATTTGGAAAAAAAATTTTCTTCGTTTCCGCTGGGTGACCTGTAATCGCTGGGTTCCGATGACAATCAATTTTGACTTGTTTGTGTGAAGTTTGATTCCGACTGCTTCAAAATCTTTTTCAATTGTTTCCCTAAGGCTAAACTGAAAAAGTGCCAAAGTTGGAATTTTGTCTCACGAAAATTGCGACTCCTCCTCCTTTGGATAGTTGTCTACAATATGAGTTCGCCAGCTTGAAATTTGGGATTTTGCAACGATCAATGTTTTTGCTGTTGAAGCCATTTTCAGTAACTACAAGTACGTCTGTCTGTAGATCCTCACACATGAGTTGAACTTCATCTAATTTGTTTGTAGCAGATTGTGCGTTTTGATGAAGCAGTCGTATTGAATTTTGATTTTGAAATTTTGACATTGTCCGTCTTCCATGGGTTGCGTCAGTCAATTTAGAACCGGGCGTTGGTAGATGGGTGGGTCCCTAAAAAACCAGATTCATCATATTTAAGGCCTGACTGACATTTCTTTGGCCTGAGATTGGTGGACTGCCCAGCAGGTCGGCTGATCACAGCCTCCGCGTAGCTGTGATGCTGAGCGGTTGGTGTCGGTGGTGTCGGTGATGCCGATGGCGACCAGGGTGGAGCAGTAGGAGCGGTGGTTCCGAAGCGGCGACGAGGCAGACTGGTTAACTCCCTCACTATCAAACCAGCCAGTAAAGATTTCCCCGTTGTTGTCAAGTGTAGGCCGTGAGGGGTGAAGTGTTCACGGCCCAGGGACACTGATATCCATCATCGCCACGCCCTCGTAGCGTTCACACAACTCGCTCACATAGCTGTTTCGCGAGAGCTATGGGACTCGTGGATGGGGCTGTCGGGAGGCAGGTCGTATCGAGGTGGTAGAGGCGACACTAGGATATTAGAGGAGATCCTGCAACTCTTGATTACCTCCTCCATATGCTGGAACACGATGTCCTGTCTTCCGGCAGCCAAATCGTTGGTTCCGGCGACGAGGACGTAGCAGTGGTTCTCTGGAGGGGCGTGGGAAGGTGCGATCTGGAGGAGTCCAGCGCCGGGCTTGCAGACTCCGATGATGTTGGTGTGGCCGGCTGTCTGTGATCTCATAATGGCAGAGAGGTGACGGCTGTGGCTATCGCCTTAAAACAGTCACATTTTTGAACGGGAGGATAGTTTTTTTAAGTTTTGGGTGTTTTTTCCTTTTTTGTATCGTGATCATGTTTTTTTGAAGATATGTGTTTTTGTTTTTTATTTGTTGTTTTTTTTCCTGGCGTTTTTCTTCTTCCTACTCACTACTGTGAAGCTTGCCGTATCCTCATCGTTTAGGTCTGATAGGGCCATGTATCTGTTTCCTACAGTTATTTGAGGAGCATGAGCAGGTGACGTATGTGGCTGTTTTCGCTGTCCCGTCCGGTGGCTGTTCTCCCATACACCCACATTCTTCCCTCCCCCTAAGGCACTTCAGCTCCGCCTCTAAGACTTCAATGGTGGTCCTGAGGCTGGCCACAAGATCTCGGGTCTCGGCACACCGCTGGTCCCCGCAGTTGGTCGGCAGGTCACACTGCACGCCGCAGTCAGTCATTCGCGGAGACACGTACAGGTGAGTCAACCCGCGGCGTGGACGCCACGAAAACCTGGTTGGTTGTACTGCATGAGTCGTGTATCCGACTCAATAGAGTGGTCCAGAACGTGCTTAAACTGTTCTTCGAGCTGCAGTAGACGGTTTTGGAGAACTTTGTTTTCGGCAACCAGGTCGGCTACTTCCGCGGCAGAAGCAGAGTCAAGACAGACAACCGGGATCGAGGCGCCGGTCGCGGGTGACGCGGGGAGTTCAGCATCGCTCGAGAGCGCGGGCGTCGCGGCAGACTGTGCCGACGAGGCCACAGGCGTCGAAGCGGAAAGCGGGCGTCGCGGGAGATGCTGGCAGGCGGGGTTAGGTGCAGGCGACAAGGACAGAGTCCTCATGGTGACTGGATGGGGCCCTTGGTGTTTGCCGCTGCACGACACAAGTCTCGTCGCCTCGGCGTTGGTCTTCAAACGTCGCTCCACAGTTCCGCCCCAAACAGCGCCAGGCTCTTTCCCCGTTCTTCAAGCAATGGCTCTCTCTATACTTGTAGTTGTGGTGGAGGATAAGAGGTTTTCCATTTTTTGTTTTGCTCAAGAGTCAGAGTCAT
Source organism: Homalodisca vitripennis (assembly GCF_021130785.1). Classification (NCBI taxonomy): domain Eukaryota; kingdom Metazoa; phylum Arthropoda; class Insecta; order Hemiptera; family Cicadellidae; genus Homalodisca; species Homalodisca vitripennis. The sequence continues at coordinate 72,517 of NW_025778670.1, forward strand.
TTTTTTTGTAATAAATATGAATATAGGGCACTAATTTATGACATTATAATTAAAATAAATATGAGTATAAGTTAAAATATTTAAATAATTTAAAATCACACAATAAACCAGTAAACAAACAAATAAATAAATAAATAAAAGACACGAACAAAAATAATAATTTAATCAATAATGAAATAATTTAATCATCGGGGCTACAAAAAGATAGCGTCCCTGGTGGGATTCGATCTGCTGTTCCTCGGATTAGTAGGCCTGAACGCTATCAGTGAGCTAGTCCTGACTTAGTGATAAGACACAGTCACTTGTACATAGGTTCGCAGCGACGAAGTCCGAGTGGAAAATGCACCTGTTACTAAACTCTTGGATCGTGTTTGTTAGTTAGTCAAAGTTAGGTTATGAATGAAAAGTCCAATATTACTATGTGCCTTACTCACTTGAATGTCAAACACATTTAAACTGGATTGCAAGTCCAATCACAGCCACGTTAGATAATTAAAATTCACTTAGCTAATTGTTAAAATTAAAACTTTAAAATTAGTAAATTTGAATAAAATAATTAGAAGCGATATAGCACCAGTGCTGCACATTGACGCAAGCAACTTGCCATAAATTATTTTCACTCCCTTAAAGCCAAGCCCGAAAATCCGGCATATGAACACGTATTTGAAAGTGGACTTGCTCGAAGTCTATGCCAATCGCCTTAACATCTCAGGCTCCCTTTGGAGTAAGGGCTAAAGTGCTCCTCTCGGACCTTGGTATCGAGGGAGATACCAAGTAAGTCAATGCTACCAGAGTGATATTCCTCCTGGTTAGTATTAAGTCCCGAAGTTGTCCTGTCACTTCACAAGTACAAGAAAGGAAGCACTTCTAATTTAGTGTTCACGCAGGCTTTCCGGGAACTCTTGAGTGCTCGGGCACCTTGCGACATAATTTACACTGATGGATCTAAGTCTGAGGATGGCACCGGATTTGCGTTCATAACGGCGAGTCGTGAGTATAGATTCTGTCTGCCCTCTGTAGCGTCAGTCTACACGGCAGAACTGACCGCTATTTTTAAAGCATTGAACATCGTCTGCCCCAGGACCAGAAGGCTGGTCATCTGCTCCGGACTCGCTTAGTAGTCTGTAAGCAATGAAGGACATGTATCCAAAACATGTCCTTGTGCGCGACATCCGATGTGCCATTCACAGACTTCAAGTCCAAAATATACAGGTTGTTCTGGTGTGTGGGTGCCCGGTCACGCGGGAATTCCCGGAAATGAGCTTGCCGACAGGGCTGCTGGGAGTGCTCATGAGCTTCCTCCTTTTACTGCTATGGTGACAGGGTCAGACCTAAAGCCAATGGTGAAGGAGAAGTTAAGACGAGTTTGGGGTGACTCTTGGTTCTCGGACGGGTGTGCAACAAGCTGAGAGCCATACACAGTAGCTCCCTGGGGGACAGCCGTCCGCGAGAACCGCCAGAGAGGAAGTAGTGTTGTTGTGTCGGTTGCGAATCGGTCACGCGCTGCTGACTCACGGGTACCTCATGAGCCGCGGGGATCCCCCGGAGTGTGCGTGTTGTGGAGTGGCTCTGAGTGTCAAGCATGTTTTGGTCGAATGCCGTGATTATGCAATGCTAAGACGATCTTGTCAGCTCCCGGCAAGTCTATTCGATCTGTTTGGGGGATGATGAGTCAGTCATTGTAAAAACTTTTTGAATTCTTAAGAAGAACGAGTCTTATCTCAAAGATTTGATCTGAGCGAATACCTGTTAAGTTAATATAAACTTTGTCCTTCTATTTATTTGTTATTGTTTATTTGTTATTAGTGAGGGTGGGTCCCTTTACAACCTTACCTTCACTAACTTACCTGGTTTTAGCATTAGATTGTTGTTATATTTATATCGTTATTATTTATCTGACATATTTTATACTATTGGGCCCCTTTACAGCCTCTCGGCTATTTTTGTTATTAGGTTTTAGTCCTCTGTTCACTGCTGTTCTTTTTTTTGTCTAATGTGATAATCTTCTTTGACACAGCGATCCGCTGTCTATTACATGTTACATGTTACATGTTATACTGATAACATGACAACCATATTTTAAAGTGTAGGTGTCCGTTAACCCTACGGGCATTGATAACCTCCGTGTTTTAATGCCCTTATAAATAATAAAAAATATATATATTACTTCTTGCAATTTTCATCATTTCTCTTACATGAAGATGCTTGTTGACTTTACCTTTCTTCCTTCTTGGTTCGAGTTGGTCATCAACTGTCTGATTCTGGACATGGTTAAATATTGCTGTTATGTGCTTCAAATACAATGAAGATTCACATAAAATATCACGGACACAGCAG
>NW_025778671.1:0-71444 GCF_021130785.1 Homalodisca vitripennis
GAATCTTTGAAGATTAGAGCTTAAATACAACATATCCATTAAGAGCAGCAATATTGGAAAATGCGTACGAAAGACAAAGGGGCCACCGCTTTGTTCCTCTAGCCACTGTGTACTCTCCACACATGGTATCCGCAAACGTCTACACCACCTTTAGGGCCATTCTACACGAGCCACAAAAAACGCGACCGGTTAGTCGCTCAGTCGCTTGAAAATTTTGCCCATTCTATAAGAGCGTTTTGACGCCGCGACTTTGTAGCGCGTATAACCGGTGAGTAAAACGCGACCCATTCTAGAATAGAGACAAAACGCCTCAATATTTGCTATGGATCCCGTACAAGTTGGGTGTATCGCTGTTTACCAAACGTTATTAATAAGTTTGTTGGCTAAAAAAACGTAAAAAAGACGTTGGTAGGTACACCCGGTTGGTGCTAATCGCCTGACCTTAGAGGTGTTTCATCTTAGCTTCGCAGAACATCAGAGATATCCTGAGAAGTTTTTTCAGTACTACCATATGTCTGTAGAGAAATTTGACGAAGTCTTGGGGTTAATAACTCCATTCATAGCAAGAACAAACACAGTTCTTCATTCATAACTGTTATGAGAAGAAGTATAGAACCAGCACAGAGACTTGTAGTGACCTTGAGGTGAGTAAAATTAACAATGTATTAACTAAAAGGGGCGTTTATGTTCAACCTCCAGTTGGCCATCAAGTAGCCCATTTAATTGTACATATTTATTATTTATACATTTTTTGTTTGCTTTTACTAGTTTTAAGTATTTTTAGTCAACATGATATTTATTATACAGGGTGTGCCCACATTTAAGATGGAGTTCCTATCCCCTTATCTCTAAAACTGTTAGAAATAGAAAAAAAACTTCTTAAAGAAAACTTTCTTATTTTTATCTAAAACTTTACATTATTTAATTACCAACTATACAGAGTGTTCAGTCTGTCCCGGAAAGCTACAGAAAAGTGAATGTTTTTTACACTTTCGAAGTCTTTAGCATCAAAACGGTGTGAGTTGGAGCAAAACTGTTTTCACTTTCATATCTTGGTTTTTAATCGTCTATCTAAACATTTCAACTTCTGGTTTTGATCGGAAGTGAAAACCGTTTTGCTCACACCGTTTGGATGCTAGAGCCTTCCAATTTGTGAAAACATCAGTTTTATAATGATTATATCTCAGAAACGATTAAAATTTTGAATAAAGTATAAATGTAAAAATTACATATATTTATGACTGCAATCCAAATATCTAAAAATATATGGGGTGTTCCATTGAAAATAAAAAAAGTTTGTAGCTCTCCAGGACAAACTGTAAACTCTGGTATAATTGGTAATTAAATGGTATAGAATTTTAGATAAAAACAAGAAAAATTTCTTTAAGAAGTTTGTTTATATATCTTACATATTTCGAGATAAGGCAATAGAACATCTTATGTGGGGCACCCTGTAAATTGACTTAATAAATGACAAATGTCAGTTAAATTTTCAGACGAACTTAACTATCTAGGTAAGGTACCTACACGTAGACTAGGTTAGTGAAACCAAACAAACTTTAATAAGTATTTTTATTTATTGATTTAAATTGAACAAAGAGTACTTTACAATTGTATATAATCAGAAATATCGAAATCAACACTTTCTTCACTAAATACATTGCCAGCCGTGGGGGTGGCTCCAGCTGAGCTTGACATAGACGAAGTCGAACACATTGTGGATGATTCTTGGCGAGTCTCATTTTGGGCGAAGTAGTTCGAAAACAATTGTGATATTTGACCTCTTAGATACATCGAACTACTAAACGGCATGCTGTCAAGAACAGGAACATAAGATAGAAGAAAACGCTTTATGGCCATTTTTATCTGAATTTTTTTTCATCTTTCTGCCATTCTAAGCTTGAAGCTTGTATGTTAGTCAAATCTTTTGATGAAGACAAAATATTTTTCTCATAAGTAGCCCTTTTGCCAGTGGGTTGATGAGTATCTGTCAGATTCTTCCTTTTCGAGCCTTTAGGTTTTGTTGCAGCTTGGTTCAGTAAAGTAGTTGAGGGAGGGTGGGGACTTACACTGATGGCATCATCGGCTAGTATTTCTTCATGTGCGCTACTACTTTCAATATCTTCCATCTGACTTTCCTCACCAACATGTTCATGACTGTGAAGTGGAGCAATGTTTGAACCTCTATTGGAATTACCTTTCACATGAGGTAACAGAAACAGTAGCTGGTCGTAAAAGATGTATTTCTTTTTTCTTTGATGCAGCTTGACCTGTTCCCGCAGCGGTGGTTGAGCGATGATCCCGCACAAAGCAATCTCTTATCGCCTTCCATTTCTTCATTAAGTTCCTTCACTAAAACAGACAAACATCTATTGTTGGATTTTTTGTTAATTTGCAGGTAGTTTGTAAATGTGAATATGATTTTAAATGTCAATATTTTAAATTATTTATTATTTTCAGATATTTCGCCTCTGGTATGAACTTTGGAGACTTGGAGTATGGTTTTAAAATTTCAAGGAAAACAATACCATTAATTGTGAGAGAAACTTGTTTCGCCATATGGAATGTTGTTCAACCTCAAGAAATTCCATTTCCTACGAAGGAGCTGTGGTTGCAATAGTCCATGGAATTTTATCAGATTACACAGTTTCCCCAATTGTAAGTATCGACGGGAAACATATCAGGATAATTTGTCCCCCTAACTCTGGCTCAGACTATTTCAATTACAAGAAATACTTCTCGATTGTTCTTTTGGCGGTTGCTGACGCAAATTATTACTTCACAGCTGTCGATATTGGATCTTTTGGACGCGAAGGTGACTCTACGATTTAAAAAACTCAAATTTTGGACTAAGACTCAAAAATAACGAACTAGACCTGCCTGCAGATAATTCCCTACCAGTATCTGACAATGTTGCGCAGGGTTTCCGAGGTACCCTATATTTTGCTTGGGGATGAAGCTTTTGGATTGTCAAAGCATGTGATGCGGCCATACCCATCCAAGGGATTATCGCAAGAAAAGAGGATCTACAACTACAGACATTGCCGAGCACGGCGTGTCGTAGAATGCTCTTTCGGAATTCTCTCTAACAAATGGCGCGTACTACATTCTTCTATGTTTAATACATCCTGATTTTGCTGTCATCGTAGTGCAGGCTTGTTGTGTTTTGCATTATTTTGTGCGAAGAAGAGATGGTTACCTTTTCGAGGATACTCTAAAACTATCCACTACAGGAAATTCAAGAATCCGCTGTTGTAGGGGGCATGTCAAAAGGGATTGATGTAAGAGAAGTGTTCTGTCAATATTTTCAACAGTTCTGGAGCACTTTCTTGGCAAAACAAATATGTGTAAAAGTATAAAAAATGGGAAAGAGTATGTAATGCTGTGAGAATTATAAACAATTTGTATCAGTTTACTTAATAAAGTTCGTTTTTTGTCATTCGTTATTATGTTTCAACCACCTTTGAGAAAAAATCTAATACAAATAGTGATTGGGTGTAAATAAATTTTTATTTTATTATATTTTTTTGTATACGGGGTATCTTGTTTAGATGAGGTAGCTATCATCATTCTTATTTTAAATGAAAGGTATTTAGATTGTAACCTTACTTATAATAATTTGTTGCATTTAAACTCTGTTTGAATTTCCATTAGTTTTTGAGATACTTAGGAGCACCAGGAAAGTGACATATTTTACATTTTGAAATGCTCTAGCATCTAAAACGCTTTAAGTTTAAAGCAAAACGGTTTGCACTTTCCTATCCTAGTTTTTTAATACTCTATTTAAATATACCAACTTCCGGTTTTGACCAGAAGTTGAACATTCTACACTTCCGCTTTTAAAAACCGAAAGTTGACATTTTTAGATAGGGGATTAAAAAATAAGATAGGAAAGTGCAAACCGTTTTGCTTTAACTTAAAGCGTTTAGATGCTAGAGCATTTCAAATGGTATAATCTGACACTTTTCTGGTGCTCATATCTCAAAAAACTGCAGGAAATTCAAACAGAGTTTTGAATGTAAAAATGACTATAATTAAGATTACAATCTAAATACCTCCTAATATTCATTTAGGATAAGAAAGTTGATAGTTGCCCCACCTAAAAAAACACCTTGTATACAAAAAAATGAATAATATAAAAATTCGTTATCCCCAATCACTATTTGCTTAAAAAAAAAATTTCGTAACTCCAACAGATATCCAGATAAGATAGTGGGTCATCTTAAATGGACCACCGTGTACTTAGACTTAATCTTAACTTTTTCATTCTTTGTTTTCATATCAAAATCTGTCCAATCTTCACACATTACATCTGCTACTTTCACCGAACACTTAGCTTTTACATCCCTATTAGAATATTCCTTACTTTTAATATCATTCAGGGGAGGTTTGCCCTCGATTTCACAAATAAACCGTTCAGTGTCAAACATCTTGTTTGCAAAGACACAAAGCACGACAATTATCTTGACTACTAGTCGTGGACTGGTGAAGAACAAATCAGCTCGGCCGGCTAATCGCTTGCAAGTTGCTACATGTAGAATGACACGCCGGTCTCCGGCGCGCGACTTTTACGCAAACCTCTTGCGTTCAACACGCCGGCACGCCAACGAACACGTCCACACGCGACCGCAAAGTTGCCCGTATAGAATGCCCAATTAAAACTCTGTGGTTCTGTGACACGCGCGCGTGTCGCTCGCGACCAAACGGTCGCGTTTTTGTGGCTGACAAAAGTAGTACACATCTGTTACGCTTAGGTATAAGACACTAAGTTAACTAAGTCTTCTTGGAAACCAAAGGTACTTGGGTATCGTGTCTTCTTTTTATGTGCTAAGAACTGTGCTGGAACTTGAAGTTTATTTTTTTAAAGTACCTACAACGGTAAGATTTTTTTCTTGCCTCAACTTTTGTACTACATTATATGAGTTAAACCAGTTATTTATGGTTAAGTTTCTGCCCGAACCTGCTACAGCTTCAACAAGCAGAAAAACCACATCATCTGCTTTGTTACTTATTTCGTACGGCCACTCTGGTTGAGCAGCTGCATTTTCTACGTGTTTAACATAATACGTTTGGAACATGCTAAGATATAAATCTTAATACCGTATTTAGCCGGTTTGTTAGGGATGTACATCCTAAATTGTCACCGGCCTCGATAAGGAACAAGCATCTCATCTAACGTAATATTTTCAGAAGGAGTAAAATATTTATTCCAATTGGAAACAAACATTGCTAAGATATAAATCTTAATACCGTATTTAGCCGGTTTGTTAGGGATGTACATCCTAAATTGTCACCGGCCTCGATAAGGAACAAGCATCTCATCTAACGTAACATTTTCAGAAGGAGTAAAATATTTATTCCAATTGGAAACAAACATTGCTAAGATATAAATCTTAGTACCGTATTTAGCCGGTTTGTTAGGGATGTACATCCTAAATTGTCACCGGCCTCGATAAGGAACAAGCATCTCATCTAACGTAACATTTTCAGAAGGAGTAAAATATTTATTCCAATTAGAAACAAACATTGCTAAGATATACATCTTACTACCGTATTTAGCCGGTTTGTTAGGGATGTACATCCTAAATTGTCACCCCGGCCCTCGATAAGGAACAAGCATCTCATCTAACGTAATATTTTCAGAAGGAGTAAAATATTTATTCCAATTGGAAACAAACATTGCTAAGATATAAATCTTAATACCGTATTTAGCCGGTTTGTTAGGGATGTACATCCTAAATTGTCACCGGCCTCGATAAGGAACAAGCATCTCATCTAACGTAACATTTTCAGAAGGAGTAAAATATTTATTCCAATTGGAAACAAACATTGCTAAGATATAAATCTTAATACCGTATTTAGCCGGTTTGTTAGGGATGTACATCCTAAATTGTCACCGGCCTCGATAAGGAACAAGCATCTCATCTAACGTAACATTTTCAGAAGGAGTAAAATATTTATTCCAATTAGAAACAAACATTGCTAAGATATACATCTTACTACCGTATTTAGCCGGTTTGTTAGGGATGTACATCCTAAATTGTCACCGGCCTCGATAAGGAACAAGCATCTCATCTAACGTAATATTTTCAGAAGGAGTAAAATATTTATTCCAATTGGAAACAAACATTGCTAAGATATAAATCTTAATACCGTATTTAGCCGGTTTGTTAGGGATGTACATCCTAAATTGTCACCGGCCTCGATAAGGAACAAGCATCTCATCTAACGTAATATTTTCAGAAGGAGTAAAATATTTATTCCAATTGGAAACAAACATTGCTAAGATATAAATCTTAATACCGTATTTAGCCGGTTTGTTAGGGATGTACATCCTAAATTGTCACCGGCCTCGATAAGGAACAAGCATCTCATCTAACGTAATATTTTCAGAAGGAGTAAAATATTTATTCCAATTGGAAACAAACATTGCTTAAGATATAAATCTTAATACCGTATTTAGCCGATTTGTTAGGGATGTACATCCTAAATTGTCACCGGCCTCGATAAGGAACAAGCATCTCATCTAACGTAACATTTTCAGAAGGAGTAAAATATTTATTCCAATTAGAAACAAACATATCTGTGAGGCTCCTCAGTGCAGAAAGATTGTCCATTGCTTTCCTTTCTTCCCTGGTGTGGATGTTATCGAGCCACAGGCAACGATTTAGAGATCTATATCGTTTTAGAGACATAGCTGCTCTAAAGATTTCTACACTAGTTCCATCAGTGCTCCAAAACTGCTCTATGTTCATTTTGCTGCCATGTAATACTCCAGCTATGTATAGTAAACCAAAATAAGCCTTAATTTCAATTACATCTGTCTGTCTTGCCATATTTGGGTCACTGGTGTAATTTTGTTGAACAGAATCAATATAAACATTTGTAGATTCAACCACCAAGTCAATTAAAGGTTCGTTAAAAAATAAATTCCAAGAGTCAATTGGTGCGTCTACTTGCATGGCAGCTCTTATACTTCCAGGCAAATGCATTGATACAAGGTTGTGAGTTCTTGTACGGACATTACGCGGAAAACAAGTTTTTTCTCCATTTGGTCTTTTTATCACGACCGACATAAAAAATGTGAAGGGGTGCCTGACTCAGTTGCGGCAGTACGATGATCAGCAGAACTAGTTGAGGCAACAGGTGGGCAGTCAACACTACATGAAGCAGGCACTTCCGGTTCTATATTTTCTGGTTCTTCTTCACTGATACCACACTCACTATTACTGTCTAGATACACTTCAAAGTCCGGATCAGCGTCTGAATCGTCACTTTCATGTTCATCGTTCAATATTTGCTCTATTTCACTATTTCTAAGGTTAGTTGCTATGTTCCATAATTACATATAATCATATACAGCACTAACACATAAAATGGGACTGGCCGGAAAAAGTAACGAGAACGGTCGGGCTGGGTCTCACAGGCCCGCGTGCACTTTGATTAACAGAAGACAACAACAACCGGATGCAGACGATAGCGCGCTCTTCTGGTTATTACCGTTAAGGCGGGTTTACACGCTATAATAAATTGCTGCAAATGTGGTTAATACACCGATTTATTGTGTCGATATATTCATTGTAGATCCCGTCCTGGGTATGACGTTAAACTGCCTCTTCCCACCTAACCATTCCCTAATTCCTACCAAATCCCCCTCCAGGGTCTATAAGTACCCGTCCTCTGACCGTTCCAGTGCATGGCTCGCTGGGAGTGCTTAAGCCGGCACTAGATGCCCTATCTGGTGTCGGTGAGAGCTGATGTGAGCTTGTCTCTGCCGAGGCGTAGGTCATGTACTGGTTCAGAAGCCAGCCACTTCGGTCCTTGGTCAGGAAGTGTTCAGTAGGCAGGGGTGTCGGAGCCCCTGTTGCCACGTGCGAGTCCAAGTTGTGCGCGTATTCCCGACTTGGTAATCGATGGAAACCGGGCCTCGGGGAACTGAGGTAGGGTTGTCCCCCAAGCTACGGTTTGTGGGACACCCGAGGGCATGCCCGCTCCCGGTGAATCGGCCCGCACTACTAAACACGATGCGCTGGTGACCTTATCTATGGAAACTCAAACCACCCCACCCTTAGGGCAAGAATTCGGAGTAAGAGATCCTAATGATCCAGAGAAAAAGCGACAGTTGTCGGATTCTGAAAATGAATCATACATAAAACAAAGGAAAGTGGAAGAAAAAGTAAACGCAGAAAATATGAACGTTCCAACTCCACTATACCTAATCGTTAGCCATAAGGATGAGGGCAAAACTCTAACGAAGGTTAGTCCTTTCTTAATAAACAAAGCTTTAGTTTCCTCAGGCGGTCAGCCTAAATCTGTAAGCAAACTGAGAAATGGAACTATCTTGGTGGAGGCTGCAAACTACATCCAAGCCAGGAAGTTCCTTCAGATGACAAGCTTTTTTGATCAGGTGGAAGTCGTCGTTCAACCGCACTCCTCACTGAACACCTCCAAGGGGATCGTCTTCTGCCGTGACCTGATGGAGTGTAGTGAGGAAGAACTCAAGGACGAGCTGCAGTGTGAAATGGTAACCGATGTGGTTAGGATGCTTCGGACGGAGAATGGGAAAAAGGTTCCTACTCCTGGTCTAATTCTGACCTTTGCTTTTCCCCAACCTCCAAAAACTATTAAGGCTGGGTACTTGTCCCTGACTGTACGGCCATACTTTAAAAATCCGCAGCGGTGTTTCCGTTGTCAGAGATTCGGGCACTCTACTAAGACGTGCTCGGGCCCTGAGACTTGTTCCCGTTGCGGCGATGAAGGCCACCAAGAGGAAGGTTGCAAGAACGACGTCAGATGCGTGAACTGTAAGGGCAAACACGCGGCCACTTCGAAGGAGTGTAGAGTTTACTTAGAGGAAAAGGAAGTATTGAAGATCGTTACTCTTAACAAACTCTCCTTTAACGAAGCCCGCAAAGAGTACAGGAGAAGAATCGCTCCAACCCCTAAAAAGGGAGTCTCATACTCCGAAGCTGCTTCAGCCCCAGTCCAATCCGCACAGTGCCCGTCATGTACCGCCTTGGAGGGTATGGTGCTCAATTTAACAGAGCAGGTTGCTGCTTTGGTTAAGCAGCTTGCAGCCGGTACCGGACAACATCCGTTGGCATCCACCAGTAATCCTTCCCAAGCAGTCCACACGCCCCATACAAAGTCCAGCACACAGATTCAAGCTCGCTCAACAGTTACTCCTACTTTCAGAGATAAGGTGCAACAAAATACGAAACCCGCATTATCTTTGGAAGAGAGGAAAAAACTCGCCGACAAACTAAAAAAGAACATACAAGCAAAATCAGAACATAGATCTAAATTCTTAGTGAAAAAGACTAATCCATCCTCGTCCAGATCCTCCCAATTGTCACTTGATGATGATATGGTTGAGGACCCTTTGGATATACAGACAGAGTTCCAAACTGTTCAAGGTAACTTCCGTCCTGTATCTAAACAAAGAAAAAAAATTACGATGAACTAGCACAAAATAAAATATATAATATAATATAAAATGCTATTACAATGGAATATTAATGGTTTGAGAAGCCACTTTGAAGACTTCAAATTGCTTCTAAAGACAAAAAAACCTAAAGTTATTTGCCTACAAGAGACAAAATTGTCTCCTCATACTCGTTTCAAACAAAATGGTTATGACATCTTTCGCCTAGATCATCACCAACAAATTGCCTGTGGAGGTGTGGCTATTCTAGCAGATTCTTCTGTTAATGCTAGAGCCTTGAACATTGTCACAAACCTCCAGGCAGTAGCAGTATCAATCGATGTTCCGTTTAAATTAACCATCTGCTCCATATATATTCCACCTTCCCCTTTTGATTTATCTCTTGGTGATCTACGTGATCTGTACAGCCAACTCCCTTCTCCTTTCTTGATGGTTGGTGATTTCAATGCACACCATCGCTCTTGGGGTTCCAGCCATTCTGATCGGAGGGGTAATATGGTTGCGGGATTGTGGGATGAAGTGGCAGCGGTCATTCTCAATGACGAGTCGGCCACTTACATGTGCCCTAGGACTGGCATATGGTCGGCAATCGACCTGTCAGTCTGCAGTCCGGTCGTGGCAACTCGAGTGCATTGGTCCGTACTTCCCGACCTGTCAGGGAGTGACCATGCGCCCATTGCCGTGGCTTTTCAATCCTTTCCGTCTTTGACAGGCAAGTGTCCCAGGTGGAAAATTAAGAGGGCTGACTGGAACGAGTACAAAAAGAACATAGTTTCTCAAACTACTAATATCGAATTAAACGACATAAATACAGCCACTGAATTATTTACATCTAATATTATAACATCCGCAGAGCGAAGCATTCCAAAATCCTCGGGTTCACCAAACAAACGCCAGGTTTCTTGGTGGTCTGAAGAATGTTCGGCGGCTCTAAAGGAACGTCGAAAATGTTTAAGACAATTCAACAGATCACCGAATGAAGAAAATTTAAGTAGGTACAGAAGAGCACGGGCAAAAGCAAGACAGGTTTTTTAGACAAAGACGGCGGCAGTCCTGGCTGGACTACACAGATCAAATAAAACGTACTACTCCTGCATCTGATGTTTGGAGGAAGCTTCGATCTGTTTGCTGTAAGACCTCCCCACCTGCTTTTATTGCTCTGAAAAATGGTACCGATGTGGTAACTGATCCCTTGACAGTTTCTAATTTACTCGGCTCACATTTTGCGGAAATTTCAAAAACGTCATCTTACAATAGGAAGTTTCAAAATTTCAAAACAAATACAGAAAGACATGCTCTAAATTTAAATATTAATAACAACTCTCCTTTAAAACCTTCCCTTTACCATTGATGAACTCGATTCATCACTAAAGGCGACATCAAATTCTGCTCCAGGTCCCGATAACATACATTATGCCATGTTGCGGAACCTGACGGAGGATGGAAAACAAGATCTTCTAAAATTATATAATAGAATATATTTAGAACACACATTCCCTAATTCTTGGCGTCGCTCACAACATTATCGCTCTCCAAAAACCGGGCCAAGATAGAACTTCTCCAGGAAGCTATAGACCAATTTCGCTTACTAGCAGTCTCTGCAAAGTACTGGAAAGGATGGTCAACAGACGTCTTGTTTGGTTTCTGGAGAAAAATAATCTTCTTTCACCTTCCCAGTGCGGATTCCGACAAGGCCGGTCTACAAGTGACCATCTACTTGCCTTGGAATCGGCAATCCTGAATTCCTTTATTGAAAGAAAACAGTTGATCGCGGTATTCTTCGACATTTCCAAGGCTTATGACAAAGCTTGGAGAAGGGGGATATTAAATGCTTTAATATCTTGGGGTGTAGGGGGCCACATGGTTTCTTTCATACAGGGCTTCTTGTCGGAAAGAACCATACAGGTCAAACTTGGGACAACCATTTCCGATTCATTCACGCTGGAAAATGGTATTCCACAAGGTAGCGTTCTAAGCTGCACTCTGTTTTGCCATTGCAATCAATAACATATCGTCTTGCGTTACCCCTCCTGTGCGCTGTTCTTTGTTTGTAGATGATTTTTCTATTTACATCTCTACAAAGAAGCTAGCGGTGGGGGAGAGATCTTTACAGCTTACCATCAACAGGCTTGAGCAGTGGTGCGGAGTTACGGGTTTTTCTTTTTCGCCACCTAAAACAAAAGCCATCGTTTTCTCCAGAATGCGTACCGTTGAGCAGCCAACGCTCTCTTTGCTGGGTCAGACAATCACTACCTGTGACAATATCAGATTCCTGGGTCTCACATTTGATACCCGGCTAACTTGGGTGCCTCACCTGAAAGATCTAAAAAATCGATGCGTGAAGCGCTTGAACATACTGAGAGCTTTAAGCGGAACAAAATGGGGGGCTGACAGGACATGCATGCTCAGGTTCTACAAAGCCACCATCCGTTCCTGTCTAGATTATGGATGTCAAGCATATGGGTCCGCAAGACCCAGTGCTCTCAAAATGCTTGACCCAGTCCATAATTCTGCTTTAAGACTGGCCACTGGAGCTTTTCGATCTTCTCCTATTAACAGTCTTCTCGCAGAAACGGGAGAACCCCCTCTTTCGCATAGACGACAACAACTGTCCCTAAATTATGTTCACGCTCTTTCAGGGAAGCCAGAAAACCCTGCGTTTGAACCGGTCCTGCGAAATCCACTCTATAATTCTTTCCTAGCGAGACCAAATCTTCCTTCACCCTTAGGCGTTAGGGCCAAATCCTACGCTTATGAAATAGGCCTAAACGATTACCAGTTTAAAGTCGTTCATCAATGTGATATCCCACCCTGGAGCGTCTCAATGCCAAAAATTATTTTAAATCTCTGTAGGTTTAAAAAAGTCTCCACTCCAGAAACAGTCTACCAACAAGAATTCCGTCAAATACTAGGCAGCCTCGCACCTTGCGATGTTGTCTACACTGACGGGTCAAAGGAACGTTGTAGAACTGGATGTGCTTTCGTCACTGGGGTAAGACGATACGGATTTCGTCTCCCCAACGACTCTTCTATTTTCACGGCCGAATTAACAGCCATCCAAAAGGCCCTAAATATAACGTTTCCTATGACTAAAAAATTGGTTATCTGCAGCGACTCCCTTAGTGGTATACAAGCCATCAGCGACATGTTTTCAAAACACATCATCATCCGCGAAATATGGCACTCTTTGTCTTCCCTTCAGTCCGAAGGTGTTGCTGTCTTCCTTGTCTGGGTACCTGGACACATTGGAGTATCCGGAAACGAGCTGGCAGATAGAGGAGCTAAGGAAGCATTACAACTCCAGCCTTACACCGCACGGATGATTTCTTCCGACATTACCCCGGTAGTGAAGGCCAAACTGAAAGCCAAATGGAATAGCGATTGGCGGGCAGTCGTCAACAACAAGTTACGGGTTATTAAAGACTGCGTTGGACTCTGGGAAACAGCGAACCGCCTGAGTCGTCGTGAGGAGGTTGTGTTGTGTCGCCTGCGGCTAGGCCACACGCTTCTCACACATGGCTTCCTCATGAGTAGAGATGATCCTCCGGTCTGCGACACATGTGAAACTGTCATTACTGTCAAACATGTGCTTGTTGACTGCCCTCGCTATTCGGTACATAGGCGCAACTCGAATCTGCCGGCTTCGTTGAACGATATTCTTTGTGACGACGAGACGGTAACTCAAAGATTGCTGTGTTTTCTGAATGCAACGTCGCTGATTAATAAAATATAATTTAAATTTTAAATTTATTTATTCAGATTATCTATTGTTGTTAATATTTATAAATTTTATTATTTATTTTATATATCATTATCTTGACAGCTGCCAAATTAGCCCCTTTACAGCTAACTTGGTGGCAGTAAATTGTGTTAAGTTTTTACAGTTTATTTAATTAATGTATTGTCCTTATTTATGTTCTATTTATCTTTTAGTCCTTATATAGGTTAAGACCTCTCTACAGTCTTTCCCTTGTCATATTTATTGTTATCTAGTTTTAAGTATAAATTATTTACTCACCTACTTGTCGTAATTCCTATTTTTGTTATATACAATGTAATCTGTATGCACCTAATTGACACTACCAGATACGAGTAGGTGTCAATTCTTTCTTGAGGGCAATGATAACCTCAGCGTTTTTTGCCCCTTATAAAAAAAAAAAAAAAAAAAAAAAAAAAAATCATTGTAGATCTCGGTTTCGGACATGGAGGAAGTATTGTTGTGGTCAGTGTATGTAGTGTGTATAGCGATTAAATTTCGAAAGACGCGAAACCCTAGGAGAAA
Organism: Homalodisca vitripennis; assembly: GCF_021130785.1. Classification (NCBI taxonomy): domain Eukaryota; kingdom Metazoa; phylum Arthropoda; class Insecta; order Hemiptera; family Cicadellidae; genus Homalodisca; species Homalodisca vitripennis. Next base: position 13,728 of record NW_025778671.1, read on the forward strand.
GTCGAGCCGCCAGTGTTTATTGCAGAAAAGGACATTTTCTCATACCAAACTATTGAGAAAATTGCGAAATGAACCAAATGACTGGCGTAATTATTTAAAGATGGATGAAGATACCTATATTGATTTATTAAGGTTAGTTTATCCTATTATTTTGAAAAATGATACGGTTATGAGAAGAGCAATATCCCCGCACGAAAGACTCTTACCTACCTTAAGATTCCTTGCCACCGGAAGAAGCTTGAAGGATATGGAATTTTCTACTGCAATATCGAAACCTAGGGAGTTGGCTTGTTCAGGTTTGTTTTGAGATGAGACTTTGGCATTATTATGTTAGTAGGGTTGGCAGCATCAGGTTTCAGAGTTTCGGGGTATCGTGTATGACAGTTTTGGAGTGGAGTGTTAGGCCGTTGAATGTTATTAGAAGGACGAGAACTGTGGTGTTGATGGTAGGGCATCTGAGAATAAAATATTTGATCTGACTGTTGAGAGAAGTATAGTGGGTTTGGGAGTGGCGGGTACAATTGTTGAGGATTCAATTGTTGTGATGGACTGATCATTACTTTGTAATCTTTTGTGAGTGTTTCTAGCTCCACCTCATAAATCGCGGCATTCATGAGTTTTTCGTGAGAATACCGATTGGTTTCCTTTAAGCGAACGTAGCGTATGGGCTATATACTTTTCAGCTGATATCCCGCTAGCTGAAGCAGGAAGTTAGGTTCTTTTCCGTTTTTGGCGTGGTACATTTGGTGCTGTTGTCATACTTCTTGATGATGCACTTGCTCTATCATCACCTGACGTTGGCAGAGACGATGTTGTAATGACTTCCCCTTGATGGTTAAAGTTGTCTAGATTAATATACTCAGGATCATCGTGAAATGTAGAACATGTTTTTATAAACAATTTTCCTAATACATAAATAATGGAAGACTATTATATTAATTAGTGAAACAAAATCAAATAAACATTTTTAATTCCAATCTTTATCCATTAAAAATTGTATCAAATAAAATCTTAAAACTGAAGCAGATTTAGACCTAATGAACAGTCTATACAATAACATTTTTTTAAAGATTCCAAAAACAACAAATGAGTGGATAAAAATTGCTTCAGCTTTTGAAGAAATGTGGCAATTTCCTCATTGTTTGGGTGCGATAAACGGGAAACATGTACAGATCGTTCCACCACAAGATATCGGACCTCATTATTACAACTACAAAAAGACACACAGCGTAGTTTTGATGGCTGTAGCAAATGCTCATTGTGAATTTATAGTATATTGTGATGTAGGAACAAACTGTAGAATATCTGATGGAGGTGTGCTAAATAACACTACTTTCTACCAAAAGTTAATAAATAAGCAATTGAACATACCTGCACCGGAGCCGGTTTCTTTTGATCTTGATTTGGAATATGTTTTTGTTGGGGATGATGCCTTTGCACTGCGACCTGATCTTACCAAGCCTTACAATCGAGATTCACTTAATAATGAGAGAAGAGTATGCAACTATCGCATATCGAGGGCAGGGCGAGTTATTGAGTTATACTTTACCATCACGCTTTCGAATATTTAACACTGCAATTAATTTAAAGGTTGAAAACAATTGTATCAGTAGTTCTTGCGTGATGTGCTTTGCACAAGCTTTTGCGTAAAAACATCAGTCACGTACACTCCTTTTGAATGTTTTGATAACGAATATATTATCCATGGTACTGTTCAGATAGGTGCCAGGTGAAATCCTGATATATACACGACCTCGAACGACGTTCTGGAGGTCGAGTTTACCAGAAGCAAAGATAATCCGAGAAGTTCTGTACGTATTTTAACGGGGAGGGATCAGTTCCTTAGCAAGAAAAAAGTGCATTGAATGTTTGATTATTAACAGTTAATAGCAAAACGTATTATGATGAGTAGTAGTTGTAGTTGTTATAACAATTATTTACTTTACTAGGCAACATACTGTTAATTTGAATAATGTATATCAATAATTCATTGATACTTGTTGTAGTTATTAATAAACTATTAATTTATTTATGAAATTTTAATGTTTATGCAATAATTTGGTAACATAACTAGTATTTCTGCTGTTAATAAAAATTGTCAACTTACTTCTTGTTGTGGTTCTTCCTCATCATTGTCCATTCTACTCCTGGTGGGTATTGCAGAGTCCTGGTCGTCCAAAAATTGCAGAATGTCAAAGTACCACAAACTAGGTTTGTATATATCATCTGCACCCGCCCCGGATTTCGACGATCTTTTAACTTTTGGCAATTCTTTTTTATACACCGTACGTAAGCAAAGCAATATAAATAAGAGTATATATTTTTGTGTTAAGAATGAAACGTAAAATTGCACTATATTGTAAAATAAACCATAAAAAAATTTCTAATAAACACTTTTTTTAATCAAATATAAAATTTACGAAAAATATTTCTTAAATTTGGGGGGGGCCATACCTAGCAAATGAAGTTACAGTGAGAAATATTTATAAGAGAGATAGCCATTCTGTGTCAAATTTTATCTAGTTTCAGAAAAACATAAACATTATACACTTTTATGAAAGCATCATAAAGCTATGGAACAAAAAGCAGCGATGCGCATAAATTCTGAAAATCGGTTGTATATGTAAGACTTTGGTAAAACAAGTTTTGCTAATACAATTGTCCATGAATACATGTTATATTGCATATTTTCTTACTCAGAATAAAATAACCTGTACAGTACTATAGGTGAACCGCTAACAAAGAAACCTGCGCAGAAGCAAATATTTGAGCAGCACAGCGCAGGAGGGGGCCCCCTCCGGCGGGGGGGGGGAGTGGCGAGTGGGCGGAGCATCTTCTTGTCAGCTGTTTAAATCTTGTCTTGCTCGCGCCATATTGTTTATACTGCAGTTACTTACTTGGACCGTTCAATTCGAACGAGTCAATCAGGTGAACGAGTGATCCGGATCGGAGTGTTTCAAAAGACCCGTTCACTTTGAAAGTTTTGTTCAATTTGGCCTGGCAAGTGAATAAATTTGATACTTTTTTCCAAATCAGGTGAAATGAAAAATGAAATGAAAATGGTTTATTTTGTTAAAAAATAGTTCAATAACACACGTATACACGTTTTGCAACAAACGTAAGCAAATATATACAATGTCTGAAATCATGCATCAGAGTGTAACAATACGGTACTTATAGCCTACGTAGTTAATTATTTCTTATTATAATAAACCTTGCATTAATTCTATTAATTCAATTAAATTTTGAAATAAGAAGAATAGTATAACCGAGATGAGCCTACATGGGCCTAGGACCTGTGCGTAGGCTCTGGTCGTGAATATTGGAACTCAAAACTAATAATAGAACAAATGATTTTATAAATAAAACATAGTAGTTTAGTAATTTTTGATATTATTAAATGGTTTTAGAATTTATTTTTAATCCGGCTGGATGGCAATGACAACAGTGACCACGTTGGCAATTGATGAGTCACATTGATAATGATACGTAACCGAGTATAAAAATCTAGTTTTGCTGCACTGTCGTATGAAGTATTAGTTATGGGTAATTATAGTGAAGGACAGACCGAATAACAATTAATAGCGTGGAAGGGTTAGAAGTTCAGTGATAACAAGGGACTATAAGTCTATATACTTCTTCGCCATCTAACGATAGTAACCCATTCATTTTTCACGCGTTTTTAAACCAGTAAAGATTTGGTAATTGCAACACAGAAGCGAAGTTGTAACTCAAACACACGTTACGGTACAAAACTTGAGAAATATAATACAAATTTGTTACGCTGAATGTTTTTTTTATATAGAAACTGTAATGACGACTTGTTGCGAGTAGGCTACCGTGTGTTATGAGTATAAGTTCTCAACGCTAAAAGAGTATGAAAATTAATGTATAAGTAAGTAAGAATGGTTTCTATTAACAAATTTCTTATAGTCATTAGTTCTTCCTCGAAGAAAATTTATTCTAAAGAATATGTTGTACTCTTAAAGAACATTATTTTTAGTATTGTTTTTTGTTAATGGCTCAAGAATAGTTTTGAAAGCATCACCATGGACTATAATACCAAATGAAAGTTGGGATTGAACGAAAGCAAAATAGACCACTTTAATTTCCTTATCTGTGAGTACTTCTCGTAATTGTGTGAAGGCAAAAATGTACTTGCGGATTTTATTTGACAAAAAATGAATGTGTTTTGACACATTCACATTATGATGTGATTTTTTTTAATATACTTGCAGGTATTGAATCGTGTCCAAGAGCGAAATTTCCTCTCAAACTGGATACGTAACATATAACCCCTTGTAACAGTGCGTAAGTTAAAGGTCGAATGAAAGCCTATAAGATCTGTCTTCGAAAAAAATTGTTATATTTGAACCATTAGGGTTCGCCAAGTTCTGACCCACATTAGTAAAGAATTTATTAAATTCGTTAGCTACTTCAAGCTGAATTTTGTGATTGAATAATTTGGTATTTGGCAAATATTTATTTAGGGAAGAAACTTTGTTAATCCCTCTACCACTCAATTTAATTAAAACCCCCTAAACATATTTAAATCCCCATTAGCTTGATCGAATTTATCACAAAAATAATATTTTTTAGTTGCTTTAAATTTCTGCTTAAAATGTTCCTGCAATTAACATAGCGGATTTTAGCTCCACATTAAATGGTTGCTTTTTCACTAATTTACGTAATTTATCTCTTTGTCTTATAGCACTTATAGCATAAACTAAATCTGAAGTAATCCATGGTTTTAGCTTTTTTTTGACCTCGTTTTAAATTTGTTCGATTGTCTATTGAAATTGTAATAATATTCTGAAGTTGTAATGTAAAAACATTAACATTAGTGCTGTTAACGATTGATTGCCAATTAGCATTTAAAAGGTTATCATGTGGTAACACATGGTCGATATAGGTGCGATGTGCAGGGTCGATCTGAGTGGAGGCGTTCTGTGTAGTAGTGTGCGTAATATTATTTTAATGACTCAGCCTGGGTATTATGAAACGTGGTGGTAACTTAATCGATTAAATGTTTAAAATGTGTTGTTATTTATAAAAATAAATTATTTTCAAACAATGCAATGTGTCTGTTTGATGTTTAGTAATTTATTTAAACATTTGTAGTGAAATAATCTTATGATAAATCAAAGGCATATTAATCAACCAAGTCCATTGTTCTTAAGTATTAACGTTTAAAATATTTAGTAATGCATATAGTAACATACAGTTAATTGTTATTAATCATTTCTATTAATAATATATATTTACATTTACTAGATTCCTGAAACAATAAATTTATTGTTATATATCTATCCATTCACTGTAAAATATGTTGTTTCTTCCTCTATCCGAACACATTTTTGCATGCAGATCCTTTCGTTCACTTGGTCATTACATCCAGTCGTTCATTCGTTCATTTTGTTCAGTAAACACGACGATGACCGGTAAAACACGCTCTAGCGGGAAGGCTTAGTAACTCTGTACTGACCGGTTCAACTGAACGGGTCGCAGCAGTGAACGATACCGACTGAGCCGGATTAGTCAGCTGATTTTATTAGATTGAAATAAGGTGAGCGCCGAGCAGTGGTGGGGATGCTTGGAGGGGCGGCAGAGGGATATTTACCCCACCCTGCGTGAACTCAAATCAACCAAGGTTTTTTTGTTAGCGGTTTACCTATTATGAAATAATTTCCATAAATTATTTTTTGAAAAGTAAAAAAGTTAAATTTTGTCGTTATTCAAAACTTTTGCGAAAAATCTTCATTCAGCAAAATATAAAATGGTTTCTAAAGCTTGTACTAACTCAAAATTTATAAATTTATGGTTTATAAGTAATAGGAAATATTATGTAGTTTTAGAAAACTATAAATATAACTAAATATATGGAAAAATACCAAGTTTGTAAAATAAAGTATAATAAAGCGCACCAGTCAGAAACAATGCAAATCTACAATAAAATACACAGTGTTACTAAATTAGCTTATATTTCTTGTAATAACATTAAACTGCTGAATTATGATGCATACTAACAGAATAAAACAGGAAAATCAGTATAATAAGGTTACACTCACTCACTGGTTAGTCCTGCTCACTTTCAGAGCTCGGTGGTGCGGCTAGCCTACGGTTTCCTACAGTAAACAACTGTTTTTATCACCAATATTCTAGAAAAAATTAATTTCTTATTACTGAAATCCGGCCAAGACTAAATTTATATTCCACAACCACACGGGTTACTCAAATAACTGTATATATGCAACTAACAATGACCCTAGAATAACCCAAACAGTTATTATATATAACCAAAGAAATTACAGGAAATATATATTTTATTGTGAAAACTATCTATTTACCAAAAATAAATAGTTACTTCAGAGCTAAAAGAGTGCTATAAATAACGTTTAGTAAGTGAAAACAATAACAATCTATGTGAAATGAATTTTAGCCAAGTCATTTTGCCATAGCCTACACAAAGCCGGTAATTTCTCAAACATATTTCAGTAAATAGATATTGATTTATTCTAAAATATATATGTTTACACTACTACGACATCAAACAACACACTACACATTAAAATACGACACTAAAACACGCGTAAAACTATTAAAACTTACAAATATCCACAGCTCGGCACGAAAGTGATACAGAACGGCAGCGGCAATATGGTGATCACAACAAACTGCGTCGTTTTCTTTTACGTTCAAAATGACAAGCTTGCTACGTCATAACCATAATACAAAGAGGAATAAAACTCATCTGTTCCCTAGCATTTTTCTTCCCGAATCCAATGTTGCATGAATTATATCGATACGTTACCGGAGTATATTGTAAAAAGTAATTATACGAGGGAATGTTTGACCGACAAAATGTTGACGGTTAACACCACAGAAGCGGCATTGACCGACAAAATTTTGGTGATTAACAGTTCAAGGGTTGAACTGCCATTTGTTTTAGTATTTTTTTTTTTTTTTTTTTTTTTTTTTTTTTTTTTTTTTTTTTTTTTTTTTTCAATTTTACATGACAGCTACAGGACATGATATAGCACAAACAAAGTACAAAACCTTCAATTATTCCCAAAACAGCTATCTTAACTAAAATTAATGTACTCTTAATAATTATGAACTTTAACATAACAAACTAAACTAAACTAAACTGCTGGCAGTTACACAAATTAATATTTACATTTCTTTACACAACATAAATAAATGAACTCTATACAATTTAAAAAAATAACAACTTGCTTTATTGTACACATACACTTCTACAATGAACAATAAATTAAATCAAAATAAAAGGTTGCTGCATATCTTTAAAATATTTTCCAAATTATCATTAAAAATATCTATGTTTGATTGGTTTAAATTAAGAAACCGTAGAGTCTTGTACAAAGGAAAGTTATAATGAGAAACTGTTCTACATGTAGGTAAAGCAAATAAATTAAATTCTCTAAATATATGATGTGGTACATGCAAACCTATGTGACTTAACAAATACGAACTATCAACTGAATTATTAAGTAACTTACATAAAAAACTTATTGAGGCTAGTTCCCTTCTTATGGACAATTTTTTAATCTCAAACATTTCCCTTAAATCAGAAGTGGGCATGTCGTAAGGACATACATAATTATGTTGTTTGTAAAATAAAAATTTAAGAAATTTGTTTTGTATTATCTCTAAATTGCTACACTCTAACACATTTATTGAATTCCAGATAACAGAACAATACTCTAATTTACTTCTTATCATAGTTTTATACAAAGTCATAATTGTCTTAGTATTGTGGAAATATCTTGAATTTCTCTTGACAAAGCCCAGAAGTTTGTATGCAATCGACACCAGCATGTGGACTTGATCATTAAAACAGAATGAAGAACTAAAAATTACACCTAAATCTTTAATTTTAGAAACATTTTTTAAAGCTTTATTATTTATGAAGTAAATGTTAAAATCAGGAATCCTCCTCCGTGAGTATGACATGGCAAAACACTTATTTACATTCAATTCCAACTTATTAGTCGAAACACCAAACATACAACTGGTCTAAAGAATTTTGTAATAAGTTAACATCAAAATCATCTTTTATAGGCCTGTATAATTTAAGATCATCAGCGAATAATAGACATTTACAGTCAGAGAAGCAACGGGGGAGATCATTAATGAATATTAAAAACAAGAGAGGTCCTAAATTTGAGCCCTGAGGAACACCCGAGGAGCTTGTATAAACACAAGAAGATTTGTTTAACATTGACACAAACTGAGTTCGGTTTTGTAAATATGACGCCATAAATATACAAAAATCAACTGAAAATCCTAAGAGAAATAATTTGCGCAGCAAAATATCATGATTTACCCTGTCAAATGCTTTTGAAAAATCAGTATATATTACATCTAGTCTACCGGCACTATCAAGTTCAGCTGATATATTCAAAGAAAGTTCCATTAAGTTTGTTGCTGAAGAGCGTTTGGGTAAGAACCCATGTTGTTCTGAGGAAATCCTAGACTTGATTGCACTAAACATCCGCTTATACAAAAGAAGCTCATAAACCTTTGCAAATGAATTTATCAACGAAATAAGACGATAATGCTCAATTTTATTTTTTTCTCCAGATTTGAAAATAGGAGTAACTTTGGCCTCCTTCCATTTGTCCGGAAACACACATGACGAAAGTGAAAGATTAAAAATAAAACACAGTGGTTTTGCTAATATCTCCCCACAACCTTTTTACAATATACGCTGGAATTCCATCTGGGCCCGAAGACCTTTTTGATTTCATCTCTCTTATGGTACTCACTACATCACTAGAATTAAAACTGGGTATAAAAAAATTGTCTAAGGATTGACTACTAATGAACAGGTCCAGATTGTAACAGGAGGGTTGTGGGTCATAAACAGATGAAAAGTAACTTGCAAAAGCATCAGGTATATTATCTCCAGTATATGTGTCATCAAAACAAGACATATTATTAAATTCACTCACACTCAAATGGTTATTATTTCGTTTTTGATTTGATAAAAGACCAGAAATTATTAGGATTTAATTTTATGTTATTCTCTACCGAAGAAATGTAATCTCTATGTGCTACTTGTATTTTATCCTTAACAGTCTTTCTTAAAGACTTAAATAATTCATTATGATGACGAGAGTACTTCCTTTTTTTAACACATTTGTTTTTTAATTTTAAATCCATAATTATTTCACGAGTAAACCATACTGGATATTTATTTGGAACTCTCACCTTCTTTCGTGGAACACACTGACTGATACAAGAGAACAATACACTATAGAAATAATCTAAACATTCATTAACAGAGGTAAGACTGTACACAAGTCCCCAATCATAGTCTCTAAGTTTACAGTACAGCTCGAAAAAATTTGCATGTTTAAAGGAGTAATACTGCTTGGATGAAATATCAGGACAAGGTTTGTGCTCTATGGGTTTATCTATGCAAAATATAATTAAAGCTGGGTGGAAATCGTCAACTGGCAATAACGGGCTAAAGCTCCGTTCAACAATGGTATTATTGTAATTACTTAACACCAAATCTAAAGTCAAATCATTACAGTTTAAAATGTTATTGTATGAAGAAAGGTTATGTTCACACATTATATTGTTAATAATGTTAGCTGAAGATTTAGCAACAGAAAAATCAAAGGCAGTGCCATTAATTGTCGGAATGTTGAAATCTCCAAGGATTATAAAATTATTATAATGAACATCTATTAAATCAAAGGAATTACCATAATTTGTGTAGGAACTGAGAACTTGGCCAGGAGGAATGTAAACAACACTTACAATAACTGTGTTGAACAGCAGTGACAGTTTGACCGAGAGTGAATCTAGGCCCTGGAGTGAATCTATGTTAGACGCGATCAGCTGTGGACCAGTTATCAGCTGCACAGCTGATATGCGTTTGTTTACCGCCAACATCACTCCCCCCCCTCTACTCCGACCTGTGGTCACTTGATCTCTGTCTGCACGGAACACTTCGTATCTACAATCGAACAATTCACTGTTATCTATGCCGGGTTCAAGCCAGGTTTCTGTAAAAGCGATTAAATCGTAATCTTCGCCCAACACTGACTCGTATAAATCTAATGTTTTGGTTCTCAGTCCCCGCACGTTTTGATAATAAATACTTAGTTTTAAACTATCCAATATATAACATATTTAAATAACAAATAATAGGCCTAACGTGCATTTCGAACTAAATTGTAACAAACTAGGGAACAATTTCATTGGGCAGTAACAAAGGAAAACAACAAATAAAAATCATCTCAACTTTGCAAAACGGAACTTATTGGGGTTGACGTTTCTTATTTTCCTTATCAATCAAGTTCGCCAAGATATCCTCATTGCCAATGACTATCACTCTACTTGAACTGTCATCCGACTTCCTAGCCTTCACCCTCCCTGCCCTATCTACCCATACATACTTGTAGTTAAAGTCAGATTTTAATTTACGAGCTTTTGCAAAGAGAACTCTTCTTACCGGAGCCAAGGAGACGTTGATGTACACAGGTGAGTCGCTCTTGTAGCCAGCCAGATGTCTTGTAGAAAAGTCTCTTTTCACTTTCCGCTTCTGTAGTAGGTTGTCAGCGTCGTCCCGGCGAAGAAACTTGACAATTATCCCCGATGTTGGGCGGTTATTGCCCCCTCCAATCCGATGACAGGCGTCTATGGCATCCTCGCTCAATGTAGTTCCCAGAGCAGTTCCGAACGTCCTGGGTATGACGTTAAACTGCCTCTTCCCACCTAACCATTCCCTAATTCCTACCAAATCCCCCTCCAGGGTCTATAAGTACCCGTCCTCTGACCGTTCCAGTGCATGGCTCGCTGGGAGTGCTTAAGCCGGCACTAGGTGCCCTATCTGGTGTCGGTGAGAGCTGATGTGAGCTTGTCTCTGCCGAGGCGTAAGTCATGTACTGGTTCAGAAGCCAGCCACTTCGGTCCTTGGTCAGGAAGTGTTCAGTAGGCAGGGGTGTCGGAGCCCCTGTTGCCACGTGCGAGTCCAAGTTGTGCGCGTATTCCCGACTTGGTAAACGATGGAAACCGGGCCTCGGGGAACTGAGGTAGGGTTGTCCCCTAAGCTACGGTTTGTGGGACACCCGAGGGCATGCCCGCTCCCGGTGAATCGGCCCGCACTGCTAAACACGATGCGCTGGTGACCTTATATATGGATACTCAAACCACCCCACCCTTAGGGCAAGAATTCGGAGTAAGAGATTACGATCCAGAGAAAAAGAGACAGTTGTCGGATTCTGAAAATGAATCATACATAAAACAAAGGAAAGTGGAAGAAAAAGTAAGAGCTGAAAATACTAGCATTCCAACTCCACTATATCTAATCGTGAGTCATAAGGATGAGGGCAAAACCCTAACGAAGGTTAGTCCTTTCCTTATCAACAAGGCTTTTGTTTCCTCAGGCGGTCAGCCTAAATCTGTGAACAAATTAAGGAATGGAACTATCTTGGTGGAGGCTGCGAACTACATCCAAGCCAAGAAATTCCTTCAGATGACGAGTTTTTTTGATCAGGTGGAAGTCGTCGTTCAACCGCACTCCTCACTGAACACATCCAAGGGAATCGTCTTCTGCCGTGACCTGATGGAGTGTAGTGAGGAAGAAATCAAGGACGAGCTGCAATGCGAAATGGTAACCGATGTGGTCAGGATGCTTCGGACGGAGAATGGGAGAAAGGTTCCTACTCCTGGTCTAATACTGACCTTTGCAATTCCCCAACCCCCAAAAACTATCAAGGCTGGGTACTTATCCCTTACTGTACGGCCATACTTCAAAAATCCGCAGCGGTGTTTCCGTTGTCAGAGATTCGGGCACTCTACTAAGACATGCTCGGGCCCTGAGACTTGTTCCCGTTGCGGCGATGAAGGCCACCAAGAAGAAGGTTGCAAGAACGACGTCAGATGCGTAAACTGCAAGGGCAAACACGCGGCCACCTCGAAGGAGTGTAAAGTTTACATAGAGGAAAAGGAAGTATTGAAGATTGCCACTCTTAACAAACTTTCCTTCAATGAAGCCCGCAAAGAGTATAGGAGAAGAATCGCTCCAACCCCTAAAAAGGGAGTCTCGTACTCCGAAGCTGCTTCAGCCCCAGTCCAATCCGCACAGTGCCCGTCATGTACCGCCTTGGAGGTTATGGTACTTAATTTAACAGAGCAGGTTGCTGCTTTGGTTAAGCAGCTTGCAACCGGTACCGGACAACATCCGTTGGCATCCACCGGTAATCCTTCCCAAGTAGTCCACACGCCCCATACTAAGACCACCACACAGATTCAAGCTCGCACAACAGTTACTCCTACTTTCAGAGATAAGGTGCAACAAAATACGAAACCTGCCTTATCTTTGGAAGAGAGAAAAAAACTCACCGACAAACTAAAGAAGAACATTCAAACAAAATCAGACAATAGATCAAAATCCCTAGTAAAAAAGACTAACTCATCCTCGTCCAGATCCTCACAATTATCACTTGATGATGATATGGTTGAGGACCCTTTGGAGATGCAGACAGAGTTCCAAACTGTTCAAGGTAACTTCCGTCCTGTATCTAAACAAAGAAAAAAAATTACGATGAACTAGCACAAAATAAAATATATAATATAAAATGCTGTTACAATGGAATATTAATGGTTTGAGAAGCCACTTTGAAGACTTCAAATTACTTATAAAGACAAGAAAACCTAAAGTTATTTGCCTTCAAGAGACAAAATTGTCTCCTCATACTCTTTTCAAACAAAATGGTTATGACATCTTTCGTCTAGATCATCACCAACAAATTGCCTGTGGAGGTGTGGCTATTCTAGCCGATTTTTCTGTTAATGCTAGAGCCTTGAACATCGTCACAAACCTCCAGGCAGTGGCAGTTTCAGTCGATGTTCCTTTTAAATTAACCATCTGCTCCATATATATTCCACCTTCCCCTTTTGATTTATCTCTTGATGATCTACGTGATCTCTACAGCCAACTCCCTTCTCCTTTCCTGATGGTTGGTGATTTCAATGCACACCATCGCTCTTGGGGTTCCAGCCATTCTGATCGGAGGGGTAACATGGTTGCGGGATTGTGGGATGAAGTGGCAGCGGTCGTTCTCAATGACGAGTCGGCCACTTACATGTGCCCTAGGACTGGCATATGGTCTACAATTGACCTGTCAATCTGCAGTCCGGTCGTGGCAACTCGAGTGCATTGGTCCGTACTTCCCGACCTGTCAGGGAGTGACCATGCGCCCATTGCCGTTGTTTTTGAATCCTTTCTGTCTTCGACAGGCAGGTGTCCCAGGTGGAAAATTAAAAGAGCTGACTGGAACGAGTACAAAAAAGAACTTGGTTTCTCAAACTAGTAATATCCAATCAAACGACATAAATACAGCCACTGAATTATTTACATCTAATATTATAACATCCGCAGAACGAAGCATTCCAAAATCCTCGGGTTCACCAAACAAACGCCAGGTTTCTTGGTGGTCTGAAGAATGTTCGGCGGCTCTAAAGGAACGTCGAAAATGTTTAAGACAGTTCAACAGATCACCGAATGAAGAAAATTTAAGTAGGTACAGAAGAGCACGGGCAAAAGCAAGACAGGTTTTTAGACAGAGACGACGGCAGTCCTGGCTGGACTACACAGATCAACTAAAACGAACTACTCCTGCATCTGATGTTTGGAGGAAGCTTCGATCTGTTTGCTGTAAGACCTCCCCACCTTCTCTTATTGCTCTGAAAAATGGTACCGATGTGGTAACTGATCCCTTGACAGTTTCCAATTTACTCGGCTCACATTTTGCGGAAATTTCAAAAACGTCATATTACAATAGGGAGTTTCAAAATTTCAAAACAAATACAGAAAGACATCCTCTAAATTTAAATATCAATAACAACTCTCCTTTAAACCTTCCCTTTACCATTGATGAACTTGATTCATCACTAAAGGCGACATCAAATTCTGCTCCAGGTCCCGATAACATACATTATGCCATGTTGCGGAACCTGACGGAGGATGGAAAACAAGATCTTCTAAAATTATATAATAAAATATATTTAGAAAACACATTCCCTAAATCTTGGCGTCGCTCACAACATTATTATCGCTCTCCAAAAACCGGGCCAAGATAGAACTTCTCCAGGAAGCTATAGACCAATCTCGCTTACTAGCAGTCTCTGCAAAGTACTTGAAAGGATGGTCAACAGACGTCTTGTTTGGTTTCTGGAGAAAAATAATCTTCTTTCACCCTCCCAGTGCGGATTCCGACAAGGCCGGTCTACAAGTGACCATCTACTTGCCTTGGAATCGGCAATCCTGAATTCCTTTATTGAAAGAAAACAGTTGATCGCGGTATTCTTCGACATTTCCAAGGCTTATGACAAAGCTTGGAGTTGGGGGATATTAAATGCTTTAATATCTTGGGGTTTAGGGGGCCACATGGTTTCTTTCATACAGGGCTTCTTGTCGGAAAGAACCATACAGGTCAAACTTGGGAACACCATTTCCGATTCATTCACGCTGGAAAATGGTATTCCACAAGGTAGCGTTTTAAGTTGTACTCTGTTTGCCATTGCAATCAATAACATATCGTCCTGCGTTACCCCTCCTGTGCGCTGTTCTTTGTTTGTAGATGATTTCTCTATTTACATCTCTACAAAGAAGCTAGCGGTGGGGGAGAGAGCTTTACAGCTTACCATCAACAGGCTTGAGCAGTGGTGCGGAGTTACAGGTTTTTCTTTTTCGCCACCTAAAACAAAAGCCATCGTTTTTTCCAGAATGCGTACCGTTGAGCAGCCAACGCTCTCTTTGCTGGGTCAGAGAATTACTACTTGTGACAATATCAAATTCCTGGGTCTCACATTTGATACCCGGCTAACTTGGGTGCCTCACCTGAAAGACCTAAAAGATCGATGCGTGAAGCGCTTGAACATACTAAGAGCTTTAAGCGGAACAAAATGGGGGGCTGACAGGACATGCATGCTCAGGTTCTACAAAGCCACCATCCGTTCCTGTCTAGATTATGGATGTCAAGCATATGGGTCCGCAAGACCCAGTGCTCTCAAAATGCTTGACCCAGTCCATAATTCTGCTTTAAGACTGGCCACTGGAGCTTTTCGATCTTCTCCTATTAACAGTCTTCTCGCAGAAACGGGAGAACCCCCTCTTTCGCATAGACGACAACAACTGTCCCTAAACTATGTTCACGCTCTTTCAGGGAAGCCAGAAAACCCTGCGTTTGAACCGGTCCTGCGAAATCCACTCTATAATTCTTTCCTAGCGAGACCAAATCTTCCTTCACCCTTAGGCGTTAGGGCCAAATCCTACGCTTATGAAATAGGCCTAAATGATTACCAGTTTAAAGTCGTTCATCAATGTGATATCCCACCCTGGAGCATCTCAATGCCAAAAATTATTTTAAATCTCTCTAAGTTTAAAAAAGTCTCCACTCCAGAAACAGTCTACCAACAAGAATTCCGTCAAATACTAGGCAGCCTCGCACCTTGCGATGTTGTCTATACTGACGGGTCAAAGGAACGTTGTAGAACTGGATGTGCTTTCGTCACTGGGGTTAGACGATACGGGTTTCGTCTCCCCAACGACTCTTCCATTTTCACGGCCGAATTAACAGCCATCCAAAAGGCCCTAAATATAATGTTTCCTATGACAAAAAAATTGGTTATCTGCAGCGACTCCCTTAGTGGTATACAAGCCATCAGCGACATGTTTTCAAAACACATCATTATCCGCGAAATATGGCACTCTTTGTCGTCGCTTCAGTCCGAAGGTGTTGCTGTCTTTCTTGTCTGGGTTCCTGGACACATTGGAATATCCGGAAACGAGCTGGCAGATAGAGGAGCCAAAGAAGCATTGGAACTCCAGCCTTACACCGCACGGATAATTTCCTCCGACATTATTCCGGTAGTGAAGGGCAAACTGAAAGCCAAATGGAATACCGAGTGGCAGGCAGTCGTTAACAAACAAGTTACGTCGTATTAAAGACTGCGTTGGCCTCTGGGAGACAGCGAACCGCCCGAGTCGTCGTGAGGAGGTTGTGTTGTGTCGCCTGCGGCTAGGCCATACGCTTCTCACACATGGCTTCCTCATGAGTAGAGATGATCCTCCGGTCTGCGACACATGTGACACTGTTATTACAGTTGAACATATGCTTGTTGACTGCCCTCGCTACTCGGTACATAGGCGCAACTCGAATCTGCCAGCTTCGTTGAACGATATTCTCTGCGACGACGAGACAGCAACTCAAACACTTTTATGTTTTCTGAAAGCAACGTCGCTGATGAACAAAATATAGTATAAGTTTATCTATTCCGATTATCGATTGTTGTTAATATTTATTAATTTATTATTTAATTTTTATTTATTATTATTATGACAGCTGCCAATTTAGCCCCTTTACAGCTACCTTGGTGGCAGTAAAATTTGTTAAGTTTTTACAGTTTATTTAATTAATGTTATTTACCTTGTCCTTATTTTGTTCTATTTATATTTTTAGCCCCTATATGGGTTAAGACCTCTTTACAGTCTTTCCCTTGTTACATGTATTGTTATCTAGTTCTAAGGTTATTTTAAATTATTTACTCAACTACTTGCATTCATTCCTATTTATATTTTTTCTTATAGAATGTAATCTATGTTAGCCTAATTGACACCACCAAATACGAGTAGGTGCCAATCTTCTCTTGAGGGCGATGATAACCGCTGCGTTTTTCGCCCCTTATAAAAAAAAAAAAAAAAAAAAAAAAAAAAAAAAAAAAAAGAGCAGTTCCGATCTCTATTACCTTCTTCTTCAGGGCATCAGACGACTCAGCTGGACCCTCCTCAGGAATTCCAAAAATCTCCAGGGTGTTCCGTCTTGAGTACTGTTCCAGTTCAGCTTGGCGATCCGAAATGTCCTTGAATTTAACTTGTAGTCGGTTATTTTCCTCCTGCAGACTGGAATCTTCTTTTGCTGGTCATCTATTAATTTCTTCTGAGTCTCAATCAGCTTATTGTTATCAGAGATCAGTTCCAGACAGTGGTTTATGGATTTGCCGAGTTCAGACTCCACCTTGCTTTGGCCTTCAAGGATTTCTCTCTTCATCTCCTCCAGCATGCTTTTTATATCTTCCATAGTAACGGTTGAATTACCAGGACTCATGTTGGTTGGGCTGGAATCTGAAAAGCTTCTACTCAATGTCTTCTTCTGTGTACAAGGGTTACAGGTCCACTTGGTGTTAGACGATGAAAAGACCTCAAATTCAGATTCCGTAAAGCCGCGTTTACACCGGAGCTGACAACATTGCTGCCAGCAAAAGCTGACAACATTTACAAAAATCGTACTTTTAATTCCGTCAACATTTGCTGCCAACAATGTTGGCAACACTTCCCTTAGCGCACGTGGTTGGCCGCCATGTCGTTCCGACAGCGTCAGTACTACTCTAGTTGCGACTGTTGATGGTAGTACGTCTGTGTTGTTTGGTGTCCGTGTTTCTCAACTCAATATGAACAGCGACAGCATTGAGAGTGAAATTGATTGGTCCCGTGAAACAGTCATGCAATTGATTGACCTATATCGAGAGCAACCAGTTCTTTGGAATCCGATGGACCCTGATTTTAAAAATAAAAACCTAAAGAACTATGCATGGAATGACATTTCGCGGGAAATAAAAGCCAGTAATACGGAAGTACAGGCAAAAGTGAAAACATTGTTGGCACAGTTTCAAAGAGAACTTAAGAAGAAGAAGAGTGGTTCGGGGGCAGACGAGTATAAAAGCAAGTGGTGTTATTTTAAAGCGATGCTGTTTTTAAAGGATAAAACTACTGCACGGAAGATTAAAGAAGCTGGGATTGCCACTGACGACAAAGAGGCTGCCGATGAAACAGTGCAGGCAAGTAGTTAACAAGATTATTTTATCAAATTGTCACATATTTTAATGTCACTTTTATAGGTTAAAAAAGTTAAACATAAACACAACGGTCTAAAATTTGTTACAAATTATATAATGTAATTAACATTACTTTAATTGTTACTTTGTTATTGTTGTAAATTCAACTATACGTTATAATATGTGCAAACGTCCTTATGTACATTTGTATTTTAGGCCTAGTAGTTGTTTTGCCATGGCACTGAACCCTCGTCACTTTGAAAGTAAACACTGATTTCATCACGTATTTGTTTGGCCAGCTGGGAAGGTTTTTTTGGAATCTTCTTTAAACGAAGTAGAGTGTCTCTAGGCATTCCATCAACTCTCCATTGTCCTGGCACTAATGATCCTGTAGCTAGGTCCTCGACATCAAAAGCTCCGGGAGGTGTATACGTTGAAGCTGATGACATACTTCTTCGCAAAAAGTTATGCAGGTGACAGCAGGCTAAAACAACTGTGTCTGCCCGCTCTGGTTCCAATAACATTGGTTTCCTCAACACACGGAAAATAACACTCAATATTCCGAATACATTTTCCACTACTCTACGGCCCCTGCAGTGGCGATAGTTGAAGACACGTTTTACACTTGCCTTATCATGCAATCCAGGAAACGCCTTCATGATGTTAATTTTTAAAGGAAAGGCATCGTCAGCCAGGAAAAAGTAGGGTACCGGTAAGTACTCCCTTCCTGGAAGGAAACTTGGGTCGGGAAGATTCAAAGTCTTATTTTGAAGGTGTTGTTTTAAGGTACTATTGCCAAACACTCCACCATCAGATAACCGTCCTTGGCAACCAACAGAGACGTAAGTAAAGCAATAATTTGCATCAACAACAGCCAGGAGAACAATGCTGAAATAACCTTTGTAATTGAAATATTCACTTGATGTGTTGATGGGTGCCTGTAGCATCACATGTTTCCCATCCATGCTTCCAATGCAGTGCGGAAAATTCCATTGCGAGTTGTACTCTTTGGCATGATGTAGCCATTCTTCTTTAATATTCGGCAACTGCAAAATGAAATGTATTTTAAAGAGGTCAGTGATCCATACAGTCAAGATATAAGTGCCAATTAATATACTTAATACAATAAGGGTTTTCTCTGTTACGTCCCTTTTTTTATGTGATAACGTTTTTAAATGTGATTGTAATTTAACAGCTGATTACCTTCAGATGAATTTGTAACTAAAGTCAGATTGTAAACAGAAATATATCGTTTATAAAATTTTTCATAAAACTTTGTAACTGTGAGTTTAAAATCATATAATCTCTTCGAATTGTAGGTGAGTTTCTCATAAACAGAAAAAAAATTTAAATGCGCAATTTGCGCACAGGCCCCCTAGTATACCATAATCTTATAAAAAATAAACGTTTATTTCAGCAAAAGATTTAAAACTAGTGATTTTTACCTACTCTGTCAACTCAAGGTAATGTCAACTGTAAAGTAATGTGGTTTTATTTTTAGGAGGACATTGCAGAGGAGGGCAATGACACATCAATCACAACTGCCGACAACACACCTAAAACAGGAACGGATCCTCCTCGAAAATTGACGAAGAAGAGGAAAGCTTCAATTGTGGATGAAGCTTATCAAGTAATGAAAAAAGTGTCTAGCCAGTTAAATCAGCCAGGAATTGAAGACGAGTTTGATATCTTTGGAAAAAACGTTGCGTGTCAATTACGAAAACTTAAAAACTCTCGGGACCAAGCACTTGCAAAACACAGGATTAATACCATTTTGTTCGAAATGGAACTTAAACAGTTACCGATGGGTCCAGAGCCATCAAGATCAACCAGTGCATCTTCCTACATTCAGTCATACGATCCATTAACATCTAATGAAATCCAATCATCCATCAACGCTGCAAGTCCCATTTCTGCTGAGTGGGCTCCTCAACATGACGAGTACAATGATGCTTATTGTGATAAAATTATTCAATCTATAGGTTTATCATCAAAAAGTAACTAAATTTCTATGGAAATAAAGCTGTTTTGATTTTATTTGTATTATTTATGTATGTAATTAAACTTTGAGTGAAATATTCACTAAGTTTCTTTAAACCAACCCATTTCCAAAACAACTATTATTACTAACAGCATAATATAACCAATCACATATGTATTTGATTTTTGGATATGGAAGGAGGCAATCATGGGACACTTGGTTATATACAAGTATTCACTTACCTTTATATTATCCTTCAACTCATCAATCAAAGCTGCACAAACTTCAGGTATTATTCCAGAAATTGTAGATTTTGACACTTTAAACAGGTAACTGAGACTAGAGTAAGAGTCTCCACTGGCCAAGTATCTCAAGGTCACTGCAAGTCTTTCTCGTGCAGGTATTGCTAGCCTGTAATTGGTGTCTTGTCTCGCAATTTTAGGTCCAATAGCTGTGAGAAGGTTTTCAAAGTCGTTACTTGTCATCCTCAAGAAGTTTTTAACGCTGCCGTCACACCTCAACTCTCTTGACAATGGATTAATATCGTCCTGATTTAAATCTGAAAGTAAGTCACTTCCACTATACACAGATCTGGCCCTAAGGGAAGGCCTTACCCAATATCTCTTTG
Source organism: Homalodisca vitripennis (assembly GCF_021130785.1). NCBI lineage: Eukaryota > Metazoa > Arthropoda > Insecta > Hemiptera > Cicadellidae > Homalodisca > Homalodisca vitripennis. The sequence goes on from NW_025778671.1 coordinate 34,211, forward strand.
GTCTTTTCTTTTTACCTATGATGACGCACGCTGCTGCTACCGCCGCAAGTTGCTCGAGTGTTGACATCTCGGAATGCAGAATGCAACTAAACGCACCAAAGCGCAAAAATGTTGTCAACACATGTTGATCAGTTTCGGAATTCGCCAACATTTGCTGCCAGCATTTGCTGCCAGCATTTGTTGATAGCAATGCTGCCAACAAAAGCTGGCCAACATTTGCTGACAGCATTTGGTGTAAACGCGGCTTAAGATTTACACAGTTCCAATGGAAATAGCCTTTACACGGTTTGCACTGTATTTTCTGCTTCTCTGCTCTTAAAACTGGCTTAGAACACTTATCACAGGTACTCATTGTAAAACACACAAGTCACGATTGAGGTTAGGTTTATAAACAACGAAACAGCAACCATTTCGTAGCATAAATGCAACGTACACTAAATAAAATTGAATAGAGAGTTCAATAAGCAATGATGATAAAAACATAATGATAATTTAACAAGAGCCACAATAAAATTTACAGTAAATAACAAATAACAAAAAACAAATGTATTCAGCAATGTCTTTGTAATTTGTCCACAAACAAAACAAAACACCTAGGTCCGTGATTAATCAGACTCAAACTGAGTCACATCGCAGCGATGAATTGGTGCTACTCGTTTACACGTCTCAACTTGTCGTTACGGATCTCAGAAATTTATTCCGGCTGACCAACCAACCAATCCAACACCGACCCCTATAAATCGCTGCGATGTACCGTTTACACGCACTGATAATTTGCAGCAATTAGATCGCTACAACAAATTGCAGCCATTTATCGTAGCGTATAAACGACCTTTTAGGTACATGACCGCTCGATTCAAAATAAATACTGAAATTGATTCAAATCTACAGAAAAAAATTGCTGGGTTCTCACAGACCCAGCCCGACCGTCCTAGGGTTAAAAATAATGTTACTTGCATAACTATATGTTTTTATATATAAATTTCTTCAATATTATATTGTGAATAATAAAAAAATAGTACCTAACTGATATGAGCTGAATTATTTGTAAAAAATAAAAAAATTAACTAAAAATCTAAAAAATATGAAACCATGTTGTGTTATGCACCTTGAAGTCAATACTAAAATTGTTTTTTCCATGACAACCAACAAGCACTTTATATTCGAAATTTTGTCTACTTTAAAAAATATAGTTTTATGTTCCGCAGTGTTTGGAAACACAAAATTTTTGTTCTGTTTGTCGAATATGCGTATACTTAAAATTTTCATAAATTTGTACATCTAACTGTGTTGAATATAGCTTTATTACGCCTACACAATGAAATATTTTTTATATTTTATACTGTATCTGTAGTCTTTCATGCCTATTACAAAGTATTTACTTATTTTTTGGTCGATTTTTTTAAATTTTTTAACACTGACGAAGGTAAATAAACTTATGCCCACAAAGTTACACACGCAATTTTACACCAGACACTATTTTTGTTCACTACAGTCTATTTTATATACAATATTTACAATTTACACAAAACTATTGATTCACTTATCATCACTGAAGGCTGCCATCATCCAAAGGCATTTTCCTCTTTTTTGGAATGTAGTGCCCTCCAAAAATGTTCATGCTGTGAGTAGCACTGTGAGGGCACACCGCAGTTGCAGCCTGGACACCACCACACAGACCTCTTCCCACACACAGGGCACATTTTCATTTCCCTTACTCCTGGTAAATGAGTTAAAGAGTGATTTTCACATTCTTGAGGCATGTCAGGTTCTTGAACTTCAGCTTTTCCTAAAGTTGCTACAATTTAATTCATGAATTTCCTACTTGAAATAGGAGAGTCCGTGTTTTGGCTGTACAAAATGTATGCGTTCAACAAAGTCATGTCTAAGTCATGCGTTCAGTTGTAGAAGAATTTTTCTAATATTTTTGAGTGGTCCTTGTACAAGAAAAATGGTATAAGGACTTGTCTTTAACGTCAACGCCCCCCATGAAGAGGTTATACTCATTCATAAGTAATCGCTTTTTTACTGGGGCACCTCCTCGCCGGCTAATTACTTCCTTGTCCTCTGCATGGCAACCAGTTGATATAAGATAAACTGGCTTGCTTTTCCTTTTTTGTCGGTATCCAACAAGTAAAATTGGCCCTCTTCTAAAATATACACTTTCCTGGGCATTCAGCTTAGTTTTTAGAACACTTTTTGACATTTCTTTGGTGTTTTTGTTGACTGTTCCGGTAACATAAGTACATATTTTTCTTTATAAGTTCATCAGCCAATGGTAATTTTGTATAACAATTATCAGTAAATAAATGGTAATACTTATTTAGAAAATTACATTTAGTAAGGAGGGACATGACAACTTTATGAGTAAACGGATGGTTTCCATCGGATAAAAAGTCCTTGCCACTGTATAAATCAGTGTGCAAAACAGCGAGTTTTAGAATCGCAACACTCAAATTTTTTTATAGTAAATCGGGGTGAATAGCAACAGTTTTCAACTTTGGAGCTAAAAAACAGTTATTAAATTTAATGCTAAACCAGTGAAAATTACCTCAGTTTTCCGGTCTTGCCTTCTTCTATTAACCCTTTGCACTCCGCGGTCCGACATATCGGACATCGTAGTTTAGGCTAAAAACTCCGCGGTCCGAAATATCGGACATCGCAGTTTAGGCCATAAACTCCGACGTCCGATATGTCGGACCGTTGATAAGTCGCGTTTACTGGCTACATAAATGATCCAAATGCACCTAATTTGCGATATACGCAATCTGGGATAGTTATAGATTATAACGATGTACGGTAGTAAACTTTGATACTCTATGTTTTTTTTTTTGTAATGAATAATGCAACATCACTTTCTATGACGTATCAGCTGAAGTCAGGATATCAGCTGGCTTGTGTATTGCTTTGTTCGCTGTGAGTTCGTGCTTTGTTTGCTGTGAGTTCGTGTTTCAGATAACCTCTTTTTCAGTGGATAAATCGTTTTCAATATAATTAGTGTTTTATATTGTTTATAAACAGTATAAAATAAGTGTTCAGTATGAGTGAGCTTTCGTCTGACGAGGAGGAAATGTCTCGGAAACGGGCTTCACCTGTTAGTGAAAACACGCTGATTAGGAATGTTGTTGCTAGTGGTATGGAATACATCGGCGATCTTAGTGATAGTTTTCTTAGCAATATATCCGACTCAGATCAATCTGATGATACCGACAGTGAAATTCTTCCAGGCTATGATGATGACACTGACAATGATCCAAACTGGGAGCTATCAGAAGAGCCTAGCTCAGATGACGAACACCCTGTTTCTAACCAAATAAGTTCTAGGCGTGGTCGTAATAGTCTATCTATTGATGAAACTATTGCTGATGTTATTGCAGGTTCAGGTAGGCCTAATGATTTACCTTCTACTAGTAGTTGTGTTGTTGAAGCCTCTGATAACTTGCCAGAACTAGGCCATGTAAACAATAATGTCAATATGCCTATTTTGAATACAGTTCAAAATACGATTGAAGATGTAATTAGAAATAGTAGACCTCCCGCGGATCGAGCGCTAACATGGGCTCTTATGGGAGGGAGAAATTCCCTCATTTGCTGGAGAAATCCCTTCATGTGCGGGAGAAATTCCCTGCTCACACTCTTATCCTATGAAAATGTTCCAAATTCTGTCGAAATTATCGTGTTTTTCGGTAAAATCGGTGATTTGGGGTGTCAAAATCGTTGTTTTTTCGGTAAAATCGGTGATTTGTTGGGTCCGGTGAGGGAGAAACGAGGGACGGAGGGAATTCCAATATGGCGGCGAGGGCGGGAAAAATTGGCGGGAACAGGGTAACCTAACCTCACTTTCTTGGTTTCCCGCGTATTCAATATGGCTGCGCCCATGATGAATTGGCGGGAACAGGGTAACCTAACCTCACTTTCTTAGATGGCTGCGCCCAGTTGGCGGGAACAGTAGAACATAACCTCAATTGTGAAATTGGCGGGAACAGGGGAACATAACCTCAATTGTGAAATTGGCGGGAAGGTAAACTAAACAAGAGAAATAAAGACGAATCGTACCTTATTGTGTGATGATATAGAGCTGAGCATAGGGTTCCAGGAGTTTAAAATAAAACATTTTTGGGTAAAAACTAATTTATTATACTATTTCTAAACAACTATTCACATTGGCACTCTTCACTCCCGCCACACAGATAGCAATATGTGGTGGTGACGTCATCAGAGGAAGTCTGTAACATAAATAGACCTGAGTTAGCCAGCTATGAACAAGAAAATTCCGCGCTTCCCCACTGGCTGGAATAAGCGCGTCCTTGATTGGATGTAAATAGTATCTAAGAGCTCTGATTGGTGGAACCTGAGAGGCCGGCACTCCTTCCTCTCTCTCCCGTCAGATCCGTGCGGGAGGTCAGGGAGATAGGACGTGTGTCGCTCTGAGTTTTACACAATTATTTAAACAATTACGATCTTTTGATATTACTCGAGTAAAATAATTCAATCTAATACGTTAAAATATTTTTACTAATATTCATTTTAATTACCGTTAATACTATTCTTGTAATTATTTTTCTTAATCTAAATAGAAATTATCGTTACTAGTAGCAGTTAAGCTTTTTAATCATTTAGTTGCTTTTCTAACGTAATATCGTTTCTATAATACCATATTGTAAACATGTCTTACGAAAATATTGAAGTAGATTCTGAACCTGTATATATGGATATGGAGTTGGATCCTGTAAAAATTCTAGGAAGAAACGAGACCTACGTGAGAAAATTCAGGGTATATGGTACTAAGACCACCTTTAAATTCAACCCCGTCCCTGAAAACATTAATGAAATCGATTGGCTAAGGACGGGATTTTCTAAAATTGTAAATGAAATGAAAGCAAATTGCACTGATTCGGACTACCTCGGATTTACACTTCATAGTCTAAATTTAAAAAGTAAAGATCCGGGCTACGTGGCATTTCGACCAGCTGATCAGGTCAAAGACGATGTCCTTTTCGAAATTTTCGGGGGGATAATTCAAAGTAACGCGGACTCTGTAAAGTCTACCGATACGTTCAAAGTCGAATGTACGCGTGTCAATCTCCCTGTAGGCAGTGGTGGCCTCAGAAGACCTGGCTTGTACAATAATTTTCACGAAGAATGTAAAGCACGAACAGGTATTGTATCGATAGAAAATGTGGACAATCTGTGTCTGCCCCGAGCTATAGTGGTAGCAAAAGCCTACGCCAAAAAAGATCCTCAGTTTCAAAGCAATAAGGCAGGACAAGGGTAAGCGACAAACTCTTAGAGCCCAAAAACTGATGACTAAAGTCGGGGTCCAAATTTCTGAACAGGGAGCGGGGGTCCCCGAACTTTCAAAATTTCAAGATCACCTCAAAAAGTATAATATTACAGTTTACAACTATAACAGTAAGGGTAGGGACGTGTATTTTAACGGTAATAATGAAAGTGCTTTGTACAAAATTAACCTACTGTATCATAACGGTCATTATAATGTGATCACATCCCTCACTGCAGCTTTTGCGTGCCATTTTTTCTGCGAAGCATGCCATGTCCCTTACGACCACAAAGCTGAACACAGATGTTCAAATGTCTGTCCTGCGTGCCAGACAGTCTCTCCGCCCTGTAAAGAGGAGCATGGAGGAATAGTTTGTCCAAATTGTAACATCACTCTAAAAAATCAAATATGTTTCGCGGCTCACCAGGGTGAACGGTGTAAATCTGTTAATAAATGCAAACAATGTCAAAGACTCGTATTTCTGAAACAGCGTAAGTCAAAACATGTGTGCGGCGAAGTGTTTTGTAAAATCTGTAATGATTTCAAGGCCCCAAACCACCAGTGCTACATGCGAGTCGACACAGGCAAGCCCAAAACCGAAGACTTTCTGTTCATCTTTTTCGATCTGGAAACAAGACAGGACGAGTACATTGACGATAAAAGGGTTCATAAAGTAAATCTATGTGTCTCGCAACAATTCTGTTTCAAATGTATCGGTGGTGGAAATTGTGAACATTGTAATACCCGTACTCGAGTCTTTAGACAAGATCCTGTAGTTAAATTCATGGATTATGTGATGGATGTTAGAAAAAAATTCAAAAAACGTTTGTGTAATGGCTCATAACGGCCAGGGCTTTGATTTTCAGTTCATCTTAAAGTACGTACTGGAACAGACAAAATTCACTCCAGAGCTAATTATGCGTGGCACCAAAGTAATTCTCATGGAATTGGACAACGTGAGATTTATCGACTCACTGAACTATTTCCCCATGGCCCTCTCAGCACTCAACAAAGCCTTTGATCTACCCCCAGAGAAGAAGAAGGGTTACTTCCCTCACTTGTTTAACACTCTGGCAAACCAAAACTATGTAGGCCCCATCCCACCCAAGGAATACTACTGCCCTGAATCGATGTTCGAAAAAAGTTATACAGATTTTGAAAATTGGCATAATGACCAGGTCAACAAAAACGTAGTGTTTGATTTCCAAAAAGAACTTATTGAGTATTGTATTTCAGATGTAGACATATTGGCGCAGGCGTGTATAAAATTCAGAGCAATGTTTCTCGAAGAATGTAACGTAGACCCGTTCATGGAAGCCGTCACCATAGCCAGCGCCTGTAACTTGGTGTTTAGACGTAAGTTCTTAAAACCCAATACTATTGGCCTGGTCCCTAACAATGGATACAGACTTGTTGACATGCAATCCCCCATCGCTTTGCAGTGGCTGACTTGGGAGGAGGATCAGCGTGGCATCCGAATCCAGCATGCAGGGCGGGAAAGAGAAGTCAAAATTGCCGGTATGAAAGTAGACGGTTTTGACGGTGAACGCGTGTATGAATTTCAGGGTTGTTATTTCCACGGGTGCCCTAAATGTTACAAGTACGAGAGGGAAGTGCCCTTACCCGACGATCCCTCAGACTCTTTGCATCTGAGGTACGAAAGGACCAAATCCAAAATAGCTAAACTCCAAAATTCCGGATACGAAGTTATCGAGATGTGGGAGTGTGAATTTAAGAAAATGAAAAAAGATCCTAGATTGGCATACCTAAATTCATTACCAATTCTAAACACGCTCCCACTTAATCCAAGAGACGCCTTCTTTGGTGGTAGAACAGGCAACGCAAGAACATACCACAAGTGTGCAGAGGGGAAGTCTATACAGTATGTGGACGTATGCTCTCTCTATCCTTTTGTTAATAAATTTAAAATGTATGTAAAATCTCATCCTAAAATCTATGTGGGTGACAGAGAATGTAGGGGGCGAGGCATGCAGGCTGAAGGTCTTCTTAAATGTAAAGTCCTGCCCCCGCTAAAGTTGTACCACCCGGTTCTCCCTACACGCATGAACGATAAATTAATGTTTGTTTTATGTAGGACGTGTGGGGAGGACATGTACTCGGGTGACTGTGCCCACACCACGGAAGAGAGAGCATTGACAGGGACATGGACGATGCAGGAAATTAGAAAAGCTGTAGAAAAAGGCTATACCATTTTAGAAATGTACGAATTATGGGAATACGAGGTAGTGACCTATGAGGATGGCGGACTCTTCACAGACTTTGTAAATAAATTTCTAAAAATTAAACAGGAGGCATCGGGCTACCCTTCCTGGTGTCTCACTGATCAGGACAAAGAAACGTACATTAAAAAATATTTTGAACATGAAGGTATCAGACTTGACCAAACAAAAATTGAAAAGAACGCGGGTCTTCGCTCCCTAGCAAAATTAATGCTAAATTCGTTTTGGGGAAAATTCGGACAGAGAGAGAACCAGACAAAGACATCGATAATACGATCACCCGACACATTTTTCAAACTACTAACCAGTCCCGGGACACAAGTAAATACGGTTCAAGAAATTAACGAAGAGGTTCTCCTCGTAAATTGGCAAAACATAGAAGAGGTTAGCGAGTCCCTCAGAACCGTCAACGTCGTCTTGGCCGCTTTTACCACATCTCACGCGAGGTTAAAACTGTATGAACACTTGGAACAGCTACAATCTCAAGTCCTTTACTATGACACAGACAGTGTACTGTACATACATAAAAACGGCATGTATAAAGTTCCTACCGGTGACTACCTCGGGGAGATGACCGATGAGTTGGTCGACTACGGTCCCGGGTCATACATTGTAGAATTCGTTTCTGGTGGTCCTAAAACCTATGCCTACTTAGTGTGGTCCACAAATAAAAATTCGTTAGTTGAAGTCTGTAAAATAAAAGGTCTCACTCTAAATTTAAAAACTAGTAAACGTCTAAATTTTGAAAAATTAAAAGAAATGGTGCTTAGTGAAACGGATCCAACTCTAGAAATAACAGAAAACCGTATTAGACGGACAAAAGACAAAAACATAGTTACCGTAGAAGAGACTAAACTATTTAAAATTACTGGTCCTAAGCGTAAGCGGGAAGGAGAGTATGAGACACTGCCGTATGGCTATAGTAAAGTTTCTAAATATTAGTATATTATAGTATACTTACAGTAGGTGTAAATACAGCCTCCTTCACTCTTCTAAACACAGACACCACAAACAATAACCTTCGTAGGTCAATGCTTTTCCCCCTCATCCTCTTTAACTTCTCCCGCGATTGCTCGAGTAGATGCTGCTTCTCCTCCATCACTGACCGAGACTGAACGCTCTCCTCGCAACCGCGTACCCCCACTACCACACAGCGTCCACTGACTTTCCTGTCGCTGTGCTTGCTACCGGCCCTCGCAGACCCAAAAGCCTGAGTGTGTGTGTGTATGGGCTCTGAGGTCCCGGACAGAGTGGTTGCGATCCTTCAGGTGGCCTAAACTCCATAATTCCTTGGGATCATGTATGAATGTGTGTGGCAACGAGGCGGGCTAAAACCCCATAGATGTACTCTTGCCGTGAATGTGCCGAGAGGTTCGTGGCCTTGGGGTTTGAATGTGATCCTTCAGGTGGACTAAACCCCATAATTCCTTGGGATCGAGTGTGAATGTGTGGGAGATAGCGATGGACCGGTTCAGCCATGACAAATTACAAATGTATATAGTGTTGATATTACTGTAAAATTGTAAATATTGCTGTAAACACCTATATTTGTGCAAAGTGTGAGGTCTCAGTGGGGGGAGTCGGTGGTGGTGGGAGAGTAACCGTGGAGGCAGTGGTGGTGGTGGGAGAGCACTTCATTCTCAATCATGGCGTGGAACCCAAAGAGCCTCTATGATCTTTGTCTGCGGCAAATTGCCCAACACCGTATTGACTTCTTACGATATAACCAGATCCCCGAATCCATCCGTCGGGAAATTAAATCTAAACATCTTGAATACTGCTTTGAATTGGTAGTCAGATACAAAGAAGTTTACGACGGACGCGGACTACGCAGACTTTGTCATATGTGTGCTCGAGACCGTTCAGCTGTTTGGCAAAAAGAATCGTCGACTGCGTATTACTTCACGGAAGATACATTTTACACAATGCGTAGTTTATGGGAGTGCACATTGTGTAACAATCGGCTCTTTTACTATAGGACCGGGCGTTGCATGTGCGATTATTCCATTGTCTAAGCAACAAGGGATGGGACAGTATTTGATCACCGGGCGACAACCAGTTACTTCTGGACTGGCCCTCAAAATCAAATACTGTTTAACCTGGGCATCGAGCATGCGAGTGTTCGATGTGGGTGTTCCAAACCACACCACTTAGACGGCTATAAATACCGGTATACAGATTTCTTTCTTCATTTACAAAATGGACGCTATAGCGAAAGAACTGCACAAACCGGCTAGGAAAAACTATCCCAGACGCAGGGTTACGCTGAAGGGACTCAATGATCTATACCAGGCTGACCTAGTAGAGATGATCCCGTATTCAAGGGTGAACAAAGGTTACAAGTATATATTGACAATGATAAACTGCTTTAGTAAACTTGCGTTTGCCATTCCTTTAAAAAACAAGACCGGTGCAGAAGTCGCGCATGCACTAGAACCTATACTGTCTAAACACAAGATGAAAAACCTTCAGACTGATCAGGGTAAGGAGTGGTACAACACTCACGTCAAAAAGCTAATGGACAAATATAAAATAAACCTTTACTCGACCTACTCACATCTGAAAAGCTCTATTGTAGAGCGTCTAAACAGAACATTAAAAGAGAAAATGTATAGAAAATTCACGACACGTGGAAGTTACGAATGGTTCAGTATTCTATCTGATATAGTCAAGGAGTACAATAATAATGTCCACAGAACAATCGGTATGAAACCAAAAGACGTTAAACAGAAACACGTAAAACAAATCCTTGTCCGTTTAAACAAAACCACAAAAAGAAAACAAAAAATTAAAATCACTAAATTCAAGCTAAACGATAAGGTAAGGATTAGCAAATACAAAGGAGTTTTTAAAAAAGGTTATCTGCCTAACTGGACAAATGAAGTATTTACAGTATATGCAATAAAACCTACAAAACCCGTAACGTACATTCTACAAGACTCTAAAGGTGAAGTATTGAAAGGTGGGTTTTATGAACAAGAACTCCTCAGGTCCAAAACTGGTAATGTATATCTAGTTGAGAAAGTGTTGAGGCGGAAAGGAGACAAAGTACTTGTTAGATGGCAAGGGTTCGATAAAAACAGTGACACATGGGTGAGCAAGCATGACATCACCACACACTGAGTGTGACTGCAACTGCAGTCGTGGGACCGGATGCAGCTGCACCAGCCGCTGCGTGGGAGCGGATGCAGCTGTGCGCTCCAACGTCCAGGAGGGCTACCAGTTCAGCTCTGTTACTTTATATACTATGTCATAATAATGTGCAACTTAGTTTATCTTCGACAATGAGACTGATTAGTCAATCTGTGAAATTACCAGTGAGAAACTTTGACGAGTTTGTAGGTGGTGGTATGAATCGTACAAATAAAAACGGTCCTCTGCTACCTGACACGATTCGCGGATTAATTGTTGGACCGTCCAATTGCGGTAAAACGAACGTACTGTTTAACCTATTGGTAGATCCTAACGGTTTGAGATTTGAAAATGTTTACGTGTTTTCAAAATCACTCTACCAACCAAAGTACCAGCTACTATCCAAGATTATGCCGAAAGAGATCGGATACCACGCGTATGATGACAATGCATCTGTCATACACCCGAGTGAGGCTAAACAGAATTCAGTAATGATATTCGACGACATAGCCTGTGAAAAACATAACAATATACGAAACTACTTCACCATGGGTAGACACAAGAATATTGACACATTCTACCTAGGTCAGACCTACAGCCATATACCCAAACAGCTCGTTAGAGACAATGCCAACTTTATCGTACTATTCAAACAAGACGAAACAAACCTTCACCATGCATACAGTGACCACGTCAATACCGATATAGACTTTGAAAAGTTTAAACAAATGTGTGCTCTGGCGTGGAAAGACAGACACGGCTTCCTGGTCATATGCAAGGACTGTGACATTGATAAAGGCAGGTATCGTATCGGAATCGATAGTTTCATTCAAGATCTATGATGGTAAGGATATACCACTACAATGACCTCAGAGGTTTCTCAATCCAGAGATCCAACAAAGTCCATTCAAACCTGTGCACCTGGTACTATGCCGATAAGAAAAAGTTTTGCGGTAATTACTGTAGCAGACGCGGACCACATGGTTTTCTCTTCAATAGGAGGTGCTGGAGACATAAGCGTGTAGGGATGTACAGTGCTAGTCTACCACCCGTAATCTTGTTAATGATTTCAGCAAGCGAACGGTTCTACAATCGCGATATATGGATAGAGTTTGTGAAAAGAAGTCAAAACAAAGGGGTACCGCTCGAACTCGTGGTGTACCACGAGGACATGCTAAATAGTACGGTAAGAAATCCACAGAACATGTTATCCAGATTCAGACCGTTTCCCGATCAATTCGGTCAAATCGTACCGTTGAGAAACGCTCATGGTAGTGTAAACTTTGCGCAGACCTGTATAAGGATGCTCCAGTACGGGTGTAACATACCGCATGCAGCTCGCTGTATTCTAATTACAGAGAGAACAATACCAATCAGGAACCCTGTCAAGATCTACAATCGTGCTCTAGCTTCAAAGTGCTACATTGACATTAGCTACAACGTAGGTTACGGCCCCGTCCCAGACGGTTTACCGCGAGGTCAAAGGAAGAAAGATTTTGCTGGTGTAAACAATCTTTGTCAAAGTCTGTTTACGACAGAATTTCTCAAATTGGCTTTACCGACCGTACCAATGTACTGCGATAAGTTCGGAATAACACTGCGTGACGGGACTTACTCAATTACAAATACCAAACAGTTTGAGGCTTGGAGGAGTTTTACAGGAGCTAATCCAAGTGAATTCTGGTTACTCAACTCTTACATGATTCACATACACAGTAGGGTGAACAGACCTATAGAGCATCTGAAACAATATATGGAAAAGCACGTGGAGAGTGACAAGTATACTGTAGCTGAGATACCCCAGTGGAGAGACGGATGGAAAAGGACCTTTGTGTTCAGGGACCCTGATAGACCTGTACAGATACCGAGAACAGTTTACCTAAGAGGGCTAGGTACCGTCGGTGTCACTAAAGCAGGTCGTACGCTTTCTAAGAAAGCATAAAAAACGAGCCCTCTTCTTTAGACAGGTTGAACTGCCATAAGGTAGTTAGTATTAAAGTACTAAAACCGAGTCACATTGTCAGTTTAAACAATGGCTTCAAAGGAGAAGGACCTTACTCTCAGTATAACTCGTTTGAGGAAAGCTATAAAGCAAAAGTATAAACAGTTCAGAGAAGGAACTCTGGCCACAGACGTATTTCTAGAAAAACAGTACAAACCTATCCTGTCAGAGTTACGAAAAACAACAGGATCTGTAAAAACTGAACCGAAAACCGAACCAAAGCAAGAAGAAGAAGAGGAAAATGAAGATGAGGCAGCCGTACAGTTCACTCCGGACGTTATGTCAACCCCCAAAACACCTGCGTTCCTGCAGGACGATGATGTGCTTGAAGCAGGACCGTCGTCACCAGACGTCAGTGATATACTCAGCACGAAAGAAGGACAACTCTCAGCATCTGCATGGATACAGAACACGTTCTCCCATCCACTAACCATAAGGTACATGACAAGTATGATGAAGGATATGTCAGGTAAACATAGTAAGATCGACCATACGTACGGACCACGCTACGACAACAATACGCTAATGGTAGGAGATAAGAAGTTATCATTTGGAGATGACGGTAGCATACTCGTAGGTGAACGGTCCTACAGACCTACACAGGGACTTTATGAATTGCTTTTTAATCGTCTGCCTGATGACAAACGTTACAACGTAAACGATATGAGAGCTTACAAGGATATATTGACACTGTCGTCTGCTCACAAGAGAAGTTACAATTATAAAAATCACGTGAACCGTAACGCTTCAACGAAATACAAAGTCATTATTTCTCAACTCTTCCCAAAGACCGGTAGCGGGTATAAGGATGTAGGAGCACCAGACCCTATCTACTATGATGACCCAAACGAACTGTGTGACAGACTCAGACTCCTCGTGTCCTCAGCAGAGGCCGGTAACACGGGACATAGGAACGAAATAATAAACATTATCGAAGAACTCAAAGAATCAAAGACTATATCAGGTGATGGTAACGCTAGATTCAGATCATTGATGAGATGACCGTCAATAAGTTTGGTCAGAGGCCACAATCTCTGAAGAAGCAAGACATTCAGAGAGTTACGAATACTGTAAACAAAAAGCTAAAGAAAGATGTAAGAAGACTGTACTCTCAAATTGCAATCCTTCAGAATCAAGCGCTTATTCAGCAGAATCAAATAAACAGCTTACAAAATACAAATGAAGAAGTTATAAGACGTCTAGCAGTTCAACTATTTCACTGGATCAATAAGATACACACTACCGTACCTCCAGCTCGCTTCCACGGCGTCTTAGATGTTGATGAAAACACATATATTGACTGGGATAAGATATTTATAAAGAGCAATGTACAGGAGGAGTCTTCATCACTTGCACAATGAGTGTTGACAAGTTTGGTCATACGGTCCGTGAAGGAAGTAAGAGAGGTCCGCCTGGACAAGGATTCAGTCTCACAGTCGACGGCAACTACGATATCAAGGGCAAGCGGTTATGTAACGTGGCCGACGCCCAGCACAGTCTAGACGCTATAAACCTGCAGACCTTGAAAAATAATGTGGATAGCGCAGTCCTCAAGACTGTGTCTGACGTTTCGCTTGTATCCAAGAAAAATGTGATGGACGCTAAAGGTAACAGAATTAGCAACATAGGTGATGCTATACTCTGGACCGATGCTCTGACTCTTCGTCGTCTTGCTAGGGAGGTACCCTATAAGGACACGAACAGCAAATATTACAGGTTTGACAACTACAGGTTGCGCATGATAGGTGATCCCGCGGAGGATACAGATGCAGTGACGCTAAAATATCTTAAAACGAACACTCTAAAAAGAAGTAGTGATGGTAAAGTCTGGGAATGTGATAACAAAAGACTCGGACAGATGGCTGATCCTCTTCTCGCTGGCGACAGTGTAAACCTACAGACTTTGAACAGGAAACTGAATGAAAAAACGCTGGCGATAGACAAGGACACGATCGACGCTAAAAAGAGGAGACTAGTGAATGTAGCCGATGGTCAAGGACCAAACGATGCCGTTACACTCTCTCAGTGTCAAAATCTATTGCCTGCTACTAAAAGTATTGCGGACGGAACAGTTATCTTTAATAATTACAGAGTTTCTAATGTTGCCGAACCTAAAGAAGGTACCGACGCTTGCACTGTAAATTATGTGAAGGAAAGAACACCGGATACGGATAAGGATAAATGGTTATTTGGACGTAAACGATTAAGTCAAGTAGCTTCTCCGCTGTATGACGGAGATGCTGTTAATAGAGGATTAGCCGCCAATGTAATCTATTTACCGGTGAACGTTCGTAGAGTGAACAACATTTCCGTAACACTCAAGGACCAGGACGGCAGATTGATTAATTTCCGTAACGAGATAGTCTCACTACGCTTGCATATAAGAAAACAATAATGGGTCTAGTATTTAGAGAGTTGCCGAGCCACACACTGGTCAGTAATCACCGAAAGGTGGCAGCGTTAACATCAAAGAACATAAAGTTTCTAAAGTCTCTAGGCTTTAAGTATGGCGCTTCTATCGATAGAGTCCGGAGCAATGTACGATGAAGTCGTAACGGGGTGGGAATTTCATACCCATAAACCGTACGCCTCGTCTACGTTTAAGAATAACGATGAAATCAGAATACCGATTAGTCAGCAAGACATAATCACAGCACCGTTCGAAAGCTTCATACATGTTAAAGGGACGCTGCAGGCTAAAAAAGCTGACGGCAGTGCTTGCAATGTAAATCTAGTGAACAACTCAATGGCACATTTATTTGATGAGATTCGTTACGAGTTGAACGGTCAAGTAATCGATAACCCTGGCTCTGGAGAATAAAACCAAATTTTATATTAAATCGGACACGGAGGAGGATATCAAGGTCACAAATGTTTTCGGTCGTATGCACGTGTTTCTCTTTGACGGGGAGCATACTTTAACGCTTAACGAGGCCGAATGGACTCAGTTTACAAACAGCCTTCCTCTGATGTACATTGCTCTCAGAGACAATTTTATTATCGAAGAGTCTGTACGGTTTACTATTCACGCACTAGCATCAGGGTTGGTAGAGGAGGACGTATTTGCAAAAGCAGATAGTCAGGGACTCCTCTGTTCCACAGCTCATAAATTAGCTCTTGAAGTGGCCTTGTACAAACGTTGGCCCAATGGATGTGGCAGTAGTTGAATTTCACGCATTTCAAGGCAATAAAAGACCCTTTATTCTTAAAGAGCTCGCGATCGTGGGAAACTCTTTTCAATGTCAAATTATATTTAAACCACCTTTTCCTAGAGAACGGTTGAGCGCCAAAAATCGTACAACAGCTCGCTGGCTTGAAGATAACTACCATAAGATTTCTTGGGAGGAGGGTGATTATCCCTACAGAGCTAATGTACTTCGCACTCTATGCAAACCCTTTGCCGTGATTTACACGCGTGGGTTGGAGAAGGCAGAGTTCTTGAGAAAGTTTCACGGTGATGTCCGTGAACTGGACGATATAGTGTGCGAGGAGGCCGGCAATCCGTGTAGCTGTAAAACAACACACAGGTTTGCTTGCTCGTTGCCACAACATACGTCAACCGAGGATCCCAATGTGAAATGCGCAATGATTGCAGCAAAGTGCCGTTTCGAGATCCTTAACAAACAGCTGCACAATACCAACGCTTATTAGTATCGGCGAGTGATTAGTAAAGGGGCGGAGGGGTTCGGCATTTAGTTGAGAATCCCGACGTGTTGGCTTGAAAGGACTCGCCGACGGGTCACATTGAAAGGCTTCACCGAGTAAAGTGACTTTTGACTGTAGGTTAGATACGAAAGATTCTAGAGCGGGGTGAGTGATTGGTAAGCTCCTAAGGCTGGCGTAAAACCTGTAAGTCCTGGGGCTCTTTACTGCTCTTACGGCAGGCCTAAACTCCGTAAGACCGGGAGCAGTTGTGTGTGTGTGTGTGTGTGACAGATACCTCTATGGCAGGCCTAAACTCCGTAAGTCCAGGGGTATGTACCTCGCTCTAGATGCTGTAAAAAATAAAAAAAATATAAAAAATGTAAAATTCTCCGGTAAGTTTTTGAGTCACATTGAAAGGCTTCACCGAGTAAAGTGGCTATTGAAACTTACAGGAGACAAAAATATGTTGAGGAGCGATACATTGTAATGGAGTGAATCGCTATCGTGTACAGCGGTGGTTGGGGCTGTACACAAATACTGGTCACATTGAAAGGCTTCACCGAGTAAAGTGATTAGTAAAGTGAAAGAGTGAGAATAGGCCTACTGGGGAAACTCACTATAATCAAAAACGCACTGGGACCCCTACGGCCTAGCCATTCTGGCTTACCGTGGTGTGGAAACGTGGGTCACAAATTGCAGTTAATGCGGTGCAAGTGCGAGTCTCGGTGGGGGAGAGGCGTCCGCGTATAAAAGCGCGGTGCATCGGCTGCAGCTGCACTTGCTGTGATAGCTTTGCTATGTCTGTGGCAACTAGTTTTACCGTTTTCGCCATGTTGCTGTTGGTGGTGGCTGGCAACGATCTCGAGGTAATTATTGTTTTGATTATTTATTGTTCTATCGAGTTGTCCCTCAACACTGTTTCTAACTTGTAAAGTGTTTTTTAGGAACAACCATCCACTTCAAACGGTTTGCGTAGGAGTCAACCGATCCCTGTGCCCGGGGCTATCCGGGATCGATACTTTACTACGGATAGCGGGTCTATAGTCCATCTGAATATGGTTAGCTCACATTTCAATACTCAATACACAATTTTTACTCCTTAGGTGTGTGGCAGCTTTTCTAACTTTATTTTTCTCTTTTTCAGAATAATGGTGATGATCGGGCTACACTTCCTGTCCTTCAGCGTGAGGTGACCAGGGTCAGTACACTATTGTTACCGTTGTATTGTACTAATTACGCATTACTGCAGTCCCTATAATCGAACTCTATTTCAGAACGAGTACGAGGCTCAGATCCAGAGGATGTTCAGGTCTGGGCAATGGGTGACCACTCGACGCGGCCGACTGCATGTCATAAGCGCCGGTATTGAAGAGGTGATTACCGTTATCCTATTTTCCATTCGTGCAGTATTCGTGTCTGCTAAGTCCCGCAACCGGTGGCGGGACCCGCCATGTATTAATTCACTTGTGCTTTAGGATGAGTCTCAACCATCGACTCTCGGGTGGACCGGTGATGCTAACCCAAACATCACTCTCCCCTCTGACATCTCTGAGGAGAGTCTAATCGCTGCTGCCGATAGGGCTATAGCCGAGGCGTCGACTTTTCCCGACGAGGCGACTCAAAGGGTGGTGATGGAGGAATCTAATTCCAGCTCAGATGAGGCGATTTCGGTTAGTATATAGGGCATTCATATTATATTGCAGGTTTCGCTCTGTTTACAGAATCAAAAAATGGATATTTCTTGTTGACAGTTGAGTACTTCTTGGGACTTCCGACGCAACCCCTCGACCCGGAGACAGTCCTCTGAGGATCTCTCTCAGTTCTATCGGAGGTTGAATCAGTCTACTCCACCAACAGTCTCGCCCATCAGTAGTGGCTCCTTCCACTCTGGTTTCTCCCCCGACCCCACCTCACAGGAGTCCCTCATATCCATGGAAGTGGCTGCCGGCTCGCCACCCCTCCTCTCACCATCTGCAGTAAGTTTCATTCCCTACATTATCCATGCCACTACGTAGTGTTTCATCTGTTTAATTCGTTACCTATGTTACAGGACATAGATCCCCAATGGGAGGCAATGAGGGCGGTGTCAAGGTCCCTGAGTATAGTCGCTCAGGTGCAGGGCATCAGTGAGGGGGCCGTCTACGACACCGAACGGTGGATGGTGCGGAGACCCGAGGAGGAGGAGTTCCGTGCCGCCGCTCCAGCCGCTTGGGAGGAAACCCGCGAACGGTGGATGGTGCGGAGACCCGAGGAGGAGTTCCGTGCCGTCGCTCCAGCCGCTTGGGAGGAAATCCGTAGCATCCTCGCGGATTTCCTATACGAGACAGCTACCCGCATGGAGGAGGACTCCCGACGTAGAAACACCGCTGTGCCGTCCAACGGATCAACCCCTGCCACTCAACCCCGCGAAGTGTCCTGCCCCGTTTGCTTTGCGAATCTACCAACAATCGCTCTTCGACTGTGTGGGCATACACTCTGCCGTCCATGCTCCAACAGAGTGGGGGATAGATGCCCCACGTGCCGTGAGCTGATTGTGGGAAGATTCACAATATATCTCCCCAGGTAGATCTCTCTCTACCTCTATCTTAATTATTCAATTGGCTTCACATTCAAAATTTATATTCCAAATTCCAAAGGGACGGGACATTATCCAGTCGTAGGATGTCTACCAGCTCTCTGGACCGATTCTTATACTGGATAATGTTTAACCTGGGTACTATACGTAGTGCGGATGTTCCGAAACCACATCCAGGCCCACATCGACTCACCGCATCACACAATAAGGTACGATTCGTCTTTATTTCTCTTGTTTAGTTTACCTTCCCGCCAATTTCACAATTGAGGTTATGTTCCCCTGTTCCCGCCAATTTCACAATTGAGGTTATGTTCTACTGTTCCCGCCAACTGGGCGCAGCCATCTAAGAAAGTGAGGTTAGGTTACCCTGTTCCCGCCAATTCATCATGGGCGCAGCCATATTGAATACGCGGGAAACCAAGAAAGTGAGGTTAGGTTACCCTGTTCCCGCCAATTTTTCCCGCCCTCGCCGCCATATTGGAATTCCCTCCGTCCCTCGTTTCTCCCTCACCGGACCCAACAAATCACCGATTTTACCGAAAAACAACGATTTTGACACCCCAAATCACCGATTTTACCGAAAAACACGATAATTTCGACAGAATTTGGAACATTTTCATAGGATAAGAGTGTGAGCAGGGAATTTCTCCCGCACATGAAGGGATTTCTCCAGCAAATGAGGGAATTTCTCCCTCTTATAAGAGCCCATGTTAGCGCTCGATCCGCGGGAGGTCTACTAGAAATGCTCAGTATTTGGAAATGCCTGTTCTAAATCAGGATATCCCTCCAGACTTGGATCCAAATAATCCTGATTATATGGAGTGGACTCCTGCCAATGAGAATGATCCTGGTTTTGACCACAATATAGGGTTTTTTGAACAACCCGGACCAAAACACTGTCCACCTCATGATGCTAAACCTATAGAATACTTTTTCTTGTTCTTTACTATTCATATTTTGACCAAATTTGTTAGTGAGACCAATAGGTATGCCACCCAGTATATTGCTACACACGCTCACAGGTTTTCTCCACACTCTAGGGCTCGACAGTGGAGATCTGTAACGTTGGGTGAAATGAGAGCTTTTATAGCTGTTATAATGAATATGGGACTCAACAGAAAGCCTAATCTTCAGAGTTATTGGGCAACTGCTGATTCACAACATTGTCCTTGGTATGGGAAGATGTTTAGTCGGGCACGATTTGAAAGCATACTGCAATTTTTTCACATGGTTGACAATAGCAAATTGGCTAAGGTTGGAGAGCCTGGTTACGACCCCTGTGCAAAATTTTTACCTTTACTGGAAACTGTAAACAGACTATTTAGATTATACTACACTCCTCACCGTGAGTTATCAATAGACGAGAGTTTAGTGGGGACCAAATCGCATTCACAACTACTCCAATATTTGCCCAATAAACACCACCATAAGTGGGGTGTCAAAATGTGGATGCTATGCGATTCTGTATCAAGATATTGTTTGGCTTTTTATTGTTATAAGGGATCAAAAAAGAGTGGTGAGATAACTAAGGGTTTGGCATTCAAGGTAGTAAAAAAACTGTTGGAAATTGGCCAATATTTGAACAAAGGGTATCATGTATTTATTGATAATTTTTTTACAAGTATTCCCCTAGCAACCTACTTATATGAAAATCTTACCTTTGTTACTGGGACTGTTAGAAAAAATAGAAAGGGCATCCCACCTCAACTAAAAGAAAAATTTCAAGTCGGACAAAAAACTTATGTGAGAAATGACAGCCTTTTATTCTTAGGGTACCGGGAAAAACAATCCCAGAAAAATCCTGTACTCTTGCTGTCAACAAAGCATACGGCCAAATCCACCCAAAAAATAATAAAAAGAAAAAATCAAGAAGATAGAGTGAAGGAAATACCCGAAATGATAGACTCCTACAACCACTTCATGGGTGGTGTAGATGGGTCTGACCAAATGATCTACTGTTATTTGGACGAAAGGCGAACCCTCAAATATTGGAAGAAGGTCACTTTTCAATATTTTTGCAAGGATGATACTGAATGCATACATCATCTACTCTGAAAATACTTCTGGAAAAGTCCTGTCTAGATACAATTTTACTGTATCAATCGTTGAAGATCTGTCTAAGCAGTGGCTTATCGAAAAAAAATGCTGGTCATCAAGGTGATGGTGATGGACCAAATGCCAACTTCCCTATTGGTTTGCGACGTTTACCTCCAAAACAAGAAAGGAACTGTTGTGTTTGCAGTCCAATCAGCATCAGAGCAGGAGGCAAAAGAAAGAAGAGTAGAACAGTGTGTGTACGGTGTGACAAGGGACTTCATGGCCTGTGCATCAGTCAACATACTTGCTCATAATGAACCTTTTCTGTAAATAGTGACTTTATTTTTTGTAACTTTTAAGTTTGTTCTGTTTTATAACATTTTACTTTGCAATTTTTGCTGTGCAATACAAACAGTAATAAACGGTTTGTGTTGAGAAAACATTTTTAGATTTTATAACTTAGCTATTTTTACACATAAGTAAAATTCCATGAAAAAAGTAAAAATGCTATTTTTTCATAATCAGTGTTATCTAAAATTTGTATTCTTTACTTTGCATTCATACAGAGCAAAAGTTGTATGATTTTTATCTTTCGTGCCAAAACATAGACAATATGCCAGTATATCACAGACATTTCACGATTTGTAGAATTTGACACCAATTGATAAAGTGCCCATAACTTTTTGGATTTTCGAGGTAAGTTCATAAAATTTTGAGTGTAGATACATAGTTAGATAAGAATTCCAAAAAATAATAACAGTTTATAGGGGGTCAATGTAATTTTAGTCAGTTATAAGAGCTGAAAGTGAAATTTTATAAATATTTTTACATAAATATATATAAAAAAATTAAAAAAAAAAAACAAGATTTTTGGATCAGCATTTTTTATGTTCTTTTATATGCAGAAACTTATAACAAACAAAACAAAACAAAATTGTTGGCTTTATGTACTAAAATAAAAAAGTTATGATTTTTTTATGAAACCCTTACACTTTTGATCAAATGGCATTGGAGTTTTTCGCTAGTACACTTGCAATAGCCACTGGAGTTTTTGGCAGTGACACAAAATTTCACTCCGGAGTGCAAAGGGTTAAGCAGTATTAATTATTTTTTAAATATCCTTCACCAAAAAAATTTAAAAAATTAAAATGTTACTGTTTCTATTCACCCCACGGAAAGGGGTGAATAGAAACATCTGTTGTTTTTGCTAGATATTTCTATTTCCCAGTGTTGGGATGAATGGAAACACACTGTTTTATGACCTTTTACATGTTACAATATAAAAAACATGGGAACAGATTTTTAAATGCACTTTTTCATGTAAACAATTTATTAATACAAAAAATAGTTAACGGTACAAAAGAAACAAGCAGCAAACATTAGCTAGGTTTTTGATTGACTTCTACTACTTAATATAATGTCAGTCCACTGAGATCATCATCAAAACTAATGGTATTGTTAAAACGTGATATGCTTGGGGCAACAATTGGAACACCAAGTTTACGGACAACATCGATTTTGCTTACGAAGGAGTCTTCATCTGTAACAACAAATTTTCTCGCAAAAGGTTGTTTTTTGTAGAACTGGCAGATGTAACCACCTTCTTCATAATCTTTGACTTGGCAAACATATAGTCTGAAGTGGGCTTTAGTTTTCCCATAGACCTTTACCACAGCGAAATCTCCGGGAAGAAATGACAATTGCGTATTTAAGGGCTCCTCTACACCTGACTCTTCGTCTGGAGATGATAAGATTAATTCTTTGTCTGTGTCTTGGACAGAATAGTCTGACATGTCACTGTCAGACGATGATGGTTGGGTTGCCTTCTTTTTTTTTAATCTTGGTGCCTGCCTTCCTAACTCCGGTACTGGTACCGGTACTAGTCCCAGCTTGGTCAAACTATTTCGGGATTATCTTCAGACATCTCAACAAAATCTTGGACGCCGACACTCTTCCCAGCTGCTACCAAAACCTTCACTCTTTTCTTCCTCGGTTTTGGGGAGTCACCTTGCCTCAATTGTTGCAAAAGCTCTTTGAAACAAGAATCAATTGCTTCAATAGGTGTTTCACATACAGTACCAGGTGTATTGGCAACCGACGACTGGGCTGAACTCACGGCAGCGCTATCGGAAACGCCATAACCTGGAAGCATTGCCAACACTGGTTTGCGGTTTATAGGGATTATTCCACACTTTTTGAAACCTGATATAATGTTATCAGGTTTGCAAGTCTCAAAAACTTTTTTTAAGAGGCTGGGGAACTTATCTTTCGGGACAGTAGCCTCGTACCTACCTGGCCCATTTTTCCAATCTTTGAGGATAGCGCGCCATGATATCTTAAGCGGTCGAAAAAATGCGACGTCTAGTGGTTGGGTTATGTGAGTTGAGTTGCTCGGTAGAAAGATAAACTTAACTTTGCTCTCGTTGCATTTTTTTATAACATCTAGTGACAGGTGGCTGGACAAGTTGTCCCCAATGAGATACTTCACACCATCATACCGTCTAAAGTAAGGTAAAGCCACAGTTTCAACCCAATCTGAAAAACAGAAGGAATCGAAACCATCCACTTTTAGTACGATTATACCGGGAGTTGGCTGGACCTCCTTCCCTCCAGCTGTCGTAAAGATGCTGAGCTTTATATACCACATATGGTGGTAATATGGTTCCATCACCTGACGCAGCAAACATCACAGAAGTTAACGCTTTGGTCGAGTTCATTACTCTTTCAGGATATTTGCAGCCCCTCCTTGTTATTACTTTTGTTCGGCCAGGGTCGTCACACAGGTTAGTTTCATCGTAGTTAACAATGTGTGATTTAGGGACATCCTTTAACTCGACTTCCAAGTTATCAAAAATACTCATTGATGAGTTCAGGTGTTACGGCTGCCCTAGACCGTTTGATGTTTTGGCACATTCGGAAAGATAATTGAGCTTTGTAGCGTTGTGGAAACGAATACACAAAATCATTTCCTGGAAGATTGTCTTTAAACTTGATCACTGTCTTTCCACGACTATCGAGATATTCTTTCACCAACAGCCGTAGAGTGATCGAATCAATCGGGTAACCCCATTCAGCGACTGTTTTTAGTCTGTCAACAATAATTTTTTCTTCCTCTTCTGACAATACAGTTTGTCCCCCCTTCTTCTTCATCTCGCTACCTTTCTTCATGTGTCTATAAAGCACACTGTAATGAATGCCAGAGCAATCTGCCGCTACTCTTAAGCTCATACCATCATTTATTAAACTCAGAGCCCTTTTTAAGTCTTCAGCCGAGTGTTTTTTTATGTTTGTTGAGAGATATATAGTTTCTCGGCATGCTGGAAAAAAACATTTGTATTAGACCTAATTGTTTTTAAAATGTGCTTGAAACATATGTTTCATATCGAACATAAAAATGTTTCTTAAGTTACCGTACATATGTTAAACATACACACATGGGTATGTTATATGTACAGTACGATACGTAATATATGTTAAACATTACTACACAGTTGTTAAAACTAGAAAGAAAGATATGTACCGTAGGTACTGAGATTTAATTTAGGTTACCTGGGCCTAGACCTGTTGAAAATTGGTTACTTTTAGTAACATTCATAGTAGCCTAAATTTTAACCATACTATATAACTCCATACTAACTGAGACAGTAAACAAGCACTAAAATAACACCAAAATATTGTATATATATAATTTTATAACCTTACTATCTAATTTTGTAATCCGTGGGGTGAAAAGAAACACAACAATTCTCTGTTTCTATTCACCCCGTGATTTAAAAATATCCGACATGATAACCTAAAAATTATTGAACAACATGTTTCAGAATAGATAGATTTGTTAACTCCTGTAATTGATCTCATAGATGTTTTTAGCACAATAAAAAAACCTACTTGGTTGTATGAAAGAACTTAGTTTGGTACTTACATGAGAAGTTTAGAAAGATTCAATTGTTGAGGTTATTAAAAGCACATGTGTCGTCTTCAATACACAGCAGTACAGTGATGCCAACACAACAACGTTATTTTTCCCTGTAACTTTCAAGGTTTGCAGCTTCAAAAAAAATATCCCGCGGTGGATTATCAGTTTTGTGCCTTTCTACCATTTTGTAAAAGATTTTCGGAAGTTTTGTTGCTATTCACCCCAGTGTTGCTATTCACCCTATTTTACGGTACCCCATCGGTTCACGGACAGATTCATGTCATTTTCATACTGGTTACTAATATAAACCACCTCTCTTACATCCTTCCACTTCCCTACCATTATGGTATTTTGCCACAGTTTCGCTTTTCTTAAGTTTTTTAGTTATCACATCTTTTGATACACCTACTCTGTCTGATCGTAGGGTTCCTGTAATGTAGGTTCTTTTCTCTATAAGAGATTTTGTCAGAGAAATACTGTTGTATTTGACTTGATCACTCAAAGTAATTTGGCACGACTATTAAAAAAACAAAAATATGTAGGATAGCATAAAACAGAAAAAAATTGAATTTAAAACAGAAATATTATAAAAAAAAGTATTCTATGACTAGAAAAATTCTAAATTCAAAACATGTGATAGGTGATAGTTGGAAAATTAATAGAGAGTTTGGAAATAAAAACAAAACAAATGAAAATATTACAATTAGTAATAAAGGAGAGCTTTACACTAATCCTGATAAAATAAGTGAACTTTTTCTTAATCATTAAAAAAAATGAAAATTTATAAAAGAGCTTGCGCTCTCAAAACACCTTTGAGGAAGACCACAGTAATAGTAAGCTGTTCCGGTGCAAGGAAATTGATTACACGACCCTAGAAGTCTGAAAAACAAATACAGCTGTGGGTATGACGATGAACCAATAGCCATTATTAAAAAAAGCTAAGACTTTTCTGTTCACACCACTATTGCACCTATTAAAACTCCTAATTAATTACAGGGACATTTCCAGAATAGTTAAAAATAGCTAAAAATTATACCAATTAAAAAAAAACTGTAAAAATGAGATGGCTATTTATCGTCCAATTGCCTTACTGCCAGCATTTTCAAAAAAATTATGAACGCGCTATGCCAGACCAATTACTTGATTACCTTGAAAAATATCAGTTGCTGGACTCTTTTCAACATAGCTTCAGAAAAGGCAAGTCAGTCAAAACAGCAGCAATTCCTAGAATCAGTAATAGATTCTATTAATAATTCAGAAAAAGCTCTTGGGATATTTTTGGATCTTAGCAAGCCATTTGACAGCATTTCACATGAAATACTGCTAAAAACGTCTTCATAATTTGGGAGTACAAATTTTTGCGTATAATTAGTTTGAATCATATCTGCTAAATAGGAAACAATTTGTTCAAATTACACATTTATATAAAAAGAACTTCAAAAGTATACATAATTCAACAGTCAAGACTACTAAATTTGGTGTGCCCCAGGGCTCAATCTTGGGTCCAATTCTTTTCATCTGTTACCTTAAAGGTGTACCTCAACTAGAGGGAAAAAGTCAAGTGGTTTTCTATGCAGATGATGCAAATTTTAAAAATATCGGCCAGCTCCAAAAAAGAAATTGAAATTCTATCCAGTTTAAATATTTCCACTATGAATAGTTACTTTAAAAAGAACACTCTTCATATTAACCCAAATAAAAGTAATTTTATCACTTTATCTACTCAACAAGGAAAATCATATAACTCAATAATAAAATTAGAGGACCAAACCATATCACAGGTCAGTAGTTTAAATTTTTAGGTTTTGTAATAGACCAACACCTAAAGCCGCGTTTACACCGGAGTTAATAACAAAAAGTTGATAACTTTTAGCTATTAACAAGGTTAAAGTAACTAAAGTTAATAACAAAAAGTTACAGTGTCACCAGTTTGAGTGTAACATTTGTTATTAACTTTATGAACGCCCCGCCACAGCCTCAGTCTTGGAGATGTCGAGTGTAGAGGACGTGGTTCTTGCTGCAGCTGCATGCGTCATTCTGTCAAAACAGAGGAAACCAAAACGATATTGGATAAAACCATCATTAAGGGCAAGATCAGTGTACAGTGGCAGTGATATGTTGAATGACCTGCAAGAGGATGACATTGACCCCCTACCAGGTGAATTGCGGTGTGATGGAAGCATCAAGAACTTTTTGCGCATGGCCAGTAGTGACTTTTAACATTTAATAGTTATGTTAGGACATGTAATTGGCAAGCAAGACACAAATTATAGAAAAGCAATCCCAGTACAAGAAAAGCTAGCAGTGACATTACGTTTCTTAGCAACTGGAGACAAAAGTCTAAGTTATTTGTTTAAGATTTCAAAATCAACTATATCCTTGTTTGTACCAGAGGTTTGCGACGCTTTGATTTCTTTCCTGCAGGATAACATTAAGGTAAGTTAGAAATAAAAAATGTATTTTTATAATACGGTATGCTTTTAATTGACCAAAATATAGTATAAACATTTAACATTACATTGCAAGATGGTTGGTATTACCTACGGTTGTTTGTTGTCTGTGCAATTATAATTATCTTGGTAAATAGTGGTAAATAATTTAAATGTTTTAATTTAAAGGTAAAACTCAATAATTCAGTTTTAATTCATGAACACACTGACATTAAAATGATAGGTACAGTGTTTAATATATGGAAGTTTACTTCAGTAGTGTATTGGTTGTACTGTCTTCGGTGGCGATAGTGCCCAATACATTTTCGAGTACTCCAAGAGAGTCCGCAATTAAGGATGGTTCTGCGATCACTGACGATGCACTAGCAAGTCTCGAATTATAACTCTTTGATTGGTAGCTAGAAGGATCGTCAGAGTGAGCCATTGACGATTCATTGCTGTGATGACGAGAAGTAATGCGATATGGTTCATAGCTAGTTTCAGGCTGACTATCGAATAGAGCCATTCCCATCTCAAACAGAATTTTATTGATTCTGTGTTTAGCAACCATTTTTAAGCGAACATCTGTAATTTGGCGTAACTGGCAAGCTACATTTTCACCAAATACATCACAGTCATCCTTTTTCTTTAAATTACTCCCCAGATTTTTCATTACAGCATAGGCCTCTTCGACCATAGGGGTTTTTTACGTTTGTAGCTTTCTTGTAGCTTGCAACTCCTTTCTTTTATGAGTTGTACGCCAGAATTGCTGTTGGCTTCATGACAGGCTGACCTCTAATATTTCGGCGCCCACAGTTTACTACAGCACCATTGTCTTCTGGACGGGTTGTTAACATTAGAAAACCGCCTCTTATCTTTCCAGGCAACTTTTACACCATTCTCATTTTCTGTAGCCTTTGATTCACCTCTCTTCATTTTTATTACTTTCCTTAAGGAAATCTTTAGGGTTGTCCCTGCGGTCTGAAGGAAGTGTGCCACACACGTAAGTTTTTTTGCTTAGAAGAAACTCTGCCAACCGGGCAGTACCGTAAAAGTTATCTATAAACAAGGTACGTAAATAGTCTATCAGTTGCAGGGCGATCTTTTGGGCATGCCCCTCACTACCAGTAGCATCGCCACATTTTCCAGCATTAATTTTAAACTTTATGGTTGTAACCACTTTCCGAGCATAATTTGTAAATCTTAACACCATACTTGTGTGACTTACTAGGGTTATACTGCCGAAAAATCAACCTACCGCGGAATGGAACCGTATTTTCATCCACAACGTTTTCATCAGGTGCCAACACTGCCTGACATAGATTGTTTATTAAATCAACAACTTCCTTCACTTTGCCCAGTCTTGGTTCTGGATCCAAAACTACATCGCTGTTGTGAAAATGAAGGCATTTCAAGATCGCTTCAAATCTATCTCTCTTCATAACTTTTTTTACAAATTCATTTTCATATTCAAGGTTACTAGACCCGTAAAGTCTTGATTTCGGCAGAGGATTAATTCCCACAACCATTATAACAGCAAGAACTTTTTTTATTTCATGTGCATTACAGTCGTTCCAGTACCGCATGATCGATCGTCTTTTAACCTCATTTTTGGAAAGCCATGCATTTGCATATCTATTTGTCTCAGTTAGCATTAGTTGCACAACCTCATCAGTAACGAAACTGAGAATAAACCATCATTGGACTTGAAACATCAAATTCGTATAACAAACCTTTGGCTCCAGTAAACGGAAACTGCCTTACAGTTTCTGTACACTCGTTCCATTGGCCTACACGATTGCATTGGACTACAAAACCATTATCATCATTATCCAAACCTTCACTTTGTTCATTATCTTGGTTACTAGTACTAGGCAAATTTAGATGACTATTTACAATAGTGTTGTTCAACTCACGATCTTCTCCATCATCCGTGAACTCTGAGCTGCTCTCAACTTCAGAACCTGGCACATACTCACTTCCAGAATGTGAAAAATCAGATAAATCAGATTGTTGTAATTCTATGTCTATGTCACTGTCATCCATTTCGAACGTTTGTAGTTTGTTGAACTTTATTCAAACTTAAACTTATTAAGAAACAATACAAAACTAGTAATAAAAAGTAAGCCAACAACCAAACAATGTAAAGAACGTTTGCACTGGTAAAAAAGTGAGGTTAGGAACGAAACTCACAAAATAACTCATCACTTCAACTGGCTAGCGGGACAGAGTGCAATTGGCGGAGTGTCTAGAAACAGTGACAGGAAACATGAGCGTGTCCCACGTGTGGGACATTACGCACATTTCTAATGTGTTAACTAGGGACGTCATGTCCCATCGGTGGGACATGATAAAAAGTTATCAATAAGCACTTCTAACAATTTAAAAATGTTTTCGGTACTCATATAGTCTTTTAAACATCATTTTTAACGTATTAAGGTAAAAAAATTACTAATTTTTTAAAACTCCATGTTATTAAGTCCTTCATTTAAAAAAAACAGCAAATTTATGTCGTCGCGAACGTGTTAATAACCAATTTGCTTTTACATAAGACATTTTATAAACAATTTATTGTTTTGTCATAACTCAACATACGACATTTTTCAACTAGACATTCAAGTTTTTACACTGAACTATTAAGAAAAAAAAGAGGCAAAAGACTTTTTAAAAGATTAATTCTTTCATAAATCATTGATTTTACTATGTATTGTAACAAAATTTAAACTACCAAAAGGTAAACTGCAAGGACAGATTTCTGCTTATTTTCCATGACTCAGGTTATCATAAAATAAGGGATAGTCCTCTTCAAGGCATGTTTTTAACTCACTAATCTTTAAACTTCCTTTCTTGAATAGAAAGAGGCTTTCTATAGAGTGGCTTAATTTCATTGTACACTTCACGTATTGGTTTAGGACGCTTAGGCAGCTCAGTCCAATCTTCAGAAAACATTAATTTGAACCAAATGTGGCCATCTTAGATCAGTGACGTTCGGTTCTCCCTTTTTGGATCCGGGCCGGATACTTTTATAATATCCTTCAGAATAACAAAAGAAGTCTCTAAAAGACAGGCTTTCCACATTGTGCGGATTTGGACTTGTCCTTGTGAGCCGGGGCTCAGTTTGGATAGTTTTGTCTTTTTTATTCTTCCCACCTCGGTCACTTGTTAGTCGGTGGGGGAGTGACTCCGTCAACGTATTGATTATTTTCTGCCTGGATGGACTGATCGGAGCGGTCGGACACGTTCGGAGAGGCGACGTGATTCTCTGGCTGTTAACTGCTCGTCCTGATGCCCTTAGTCGGCTAATTCTTCTACTTTCGGCAGGTAATTGTTTTTCTCTTTCACTCTCTTAACTTATATAGTTCGGTTTTTCTCTCCCACCCAGACACATATTTTCAATGTTTGGTTAAAAGTAGCTTATTTATTATTTTGTAAATTGTGTTCCTTGTGTACGTTTTCGTGTCGCAAAGTGTCCTATCCTGTCTTTCGTGACGTTCTAAATTGTTAATTTTTTAACTATGCCAGTTAAGTTTATTATATTTTTGCACTAGTGCTTTCTAATTGATCCGTTCGGTGAACGGAAATTTTTTATTTAGTAATCACTTTGTCTTTATTTAGTGTAAGCGAGATGGTACAGACTTTGCAAATTTTGTTACCTCGTGTTTTGTGTTGTATGCAAAATTGGGTGGCAACAATCATGTTTTCAATTTTATTGTTAAATTAATTATTTGCCTTATAGTAGCGGGAACGGATTATAATTTAATTATTGTTATTTGGGAAATAATGTACTGTTATTATTTGTAAATTACATAATTATTATTCGGCCTACCTTACAATGAATATTATAGAATAATTAAAATACTGTGAATTATTTTTACAAGTCAATGTTACCAAGCTGAATAATTTAGTATGGCTGTTCTAGCCTATAAGTAAATGTTTAAATATTTGAAAATTTGTTTTTTACGTAATATTTAATATTGTCACCAAGTAGTGTATCTTATAACACTTGGTGTCTTGAGTTATTTTCGGGAAACAGTTTTTTCAATACTTTAAAAGGTACTGTTAGTTACAGTTTTGTTATTTTTAATTGTTAAATGTAAATATTTTATATTTACTTTGTGGCAAACATAATTACATAACATAAACATAAACTCTTCTGAATATCTACTGGTTATGTTGGCATTCAATAGGGTCCCCGTGAGTTTCGTCAACAGGACTGGTGCGGCGAGTCTGCCCAATGAAAACAGCACTGTTAAAACTAAAATTGAATGCCCGCGGCCTGCCAGCGCTACTGAACCGTCATCCAACTGGACTGTCTGTACTTATTTTTCGTCTTGAGCAAGGTTGGATCTAAAATGTTTTTTCCTTCGTCTTGTACTGAACTTGAGAAGATCGGGTTTTACTGAGCGCTGCCAGATCGTATCTGGAGGAGGGCCAGTGTTAATATTAACTAGTATTTATTTAGTTTTAGTGACATGATCTGAAGGGGAGGATTTCATCTTTAATTCGGATTCGTGGAGGCAACTAAGCCCCCGCCTCCTTCGAAAATCGGCTTTAAATATATTTTTTTTTATTTTTGGCTACAAGTTGAAACAAAATTACCTTTTAAAAGAAAGTGGGCCAAGAAATTCTACAACCTTTTCCCTACCCTCAGTTCATAATAATTAACAGTTAAAAATTTTATATTTACTACATACCGTATCAGAAACTATGTTATTTATATCAAATTTCTATATTCTATTATGTTATTTATGTCAAAATTCTATATTCTATTATGTTATTTTTATGTAAAATTTCTATATTTTATTATGTTATTTATATGTCAAATTTCTATTTATTATGTTATTGTCAATATTGGAATTCTATCTATTTTGTTATTTAGTTTGTAAGGTACTCGGTGCACAGTGGTGCGGCAGTTTAAATATTTAATTTACTTCTTTGGCAAGGAAATTTATTTTTTGTTTTTTTGTGTAAAGATGTTGCCATCTAATTAATTATATTATGTACTGGTAATTTTGTCTCTGTTCCCACTAGTGGCATGTTGTTGTTTCTTTTATGCTTTGCTCCGAGTTTGGGGGGGGGGCGCGCTTCCGAGACCTCCTGTTAGGCCCGTATTAGACTTGGTCACTTGGCGACGTCACCGGTTGCCCACGGGCAGCCAGCCGCGACACCAGGAGAGTCACCAGTAGTGAGGCCAACTCCACTCAGTGCTGTCATCTCATCCGGGTAGGACATGCACTGTTTTGTTAAATGTAAAACTTCTACTGGTGAAAAAGACAAGAAAGGGAAAAAACAAGATGATTCTGTTGGGTCCAAGTCTAGTGCATTGTCTACTCAACAAGTAAAATGTAAAACTTCTACTGGTGAAAAAAGACAAGAAAGGGAAAAAAAACAAGATGATTCTGTTGAGTCCCAGTCTAGTGCGTTGTCTACTCAACAAGTAAAATGTAAAACTTCTACTGGTGAAAAAGACAAGAAAGGGAAAAAACAAGATGATTCTGTTGAGTCCCAGTCTAGTGCGTTGTCTACTCAACAAGTAAAATGTAAAACTTCTACTGGTGAAAAAGACAAGAAAGGGAAAAAAACAAGATGATTCTGTTGAGTCCCAGTCTAGTGCGTTGTCTACTCAACAAGTAAAATGTAAAAACTTCTACTGGTGAAAAAGACAAGAAAGGGAAAAAACAAGATGATTCTGTTGAGTCCCAGTCTGCCCTGCTAAGCGAAAAGACCGTAACTGACAAAAATTAAGGAATTTGAGGTTAGAGGTGATTTTTATGTTATTGACAACGAGGAATCCAAAAAAATAAGCTAAAAGACCGTATCTACAACAGTTTTTGAGATAATCAATATGAAATATACCGTAACTACACTTCAATTCTGAATTTCTAAGCCAAAACACCGTATCTACTATGTCTAAGCAAAATAAACGTATGTGCGGTGCAGATACGGTTGTTTTGCTTAGTCTCGTGCAGATACTGTTTTCTTGCTTAGAATATCTATTACGTCACATGTAGTTACCCATTTGGATTAACTTTTGAGACGTGTGCAATTAAGCTTGACTTTGTTAATAGTGTAACATTACAGTGTAAAATGACATCAAAAAACGCAAAATGAATAACTAATAACTATTATACCTCAGCTGATTAAGCCGTAATATAACCTCAAAACAAAATTGTTTAGGTTTGAAGTGAATTTCTTTATAAGCTCTGAATTTGTGATTGGACTGTGAGTTTGAAACCTTGAGAAGAAGTGTTTGATTCAGATGGTTTTAAAATGGGTTATACATGTAATGTGTGTAAGAAATCATTTTCTAGATGCGCATTTTTAGTTCATAACTCTGACAGCAAATGCAATCCTGCCCCTAAGGAAGTTTTGCCAGTTAGGCCTAGGCCTAGTACATCAACATCGTTTGAGCAAGTAGAACAGTCTCTGCCATCTACTTCTAGTAATGCAGAAGTAAGTACAATATTGATTAGGCCTACCATAATATAGTTTTAATCCTAGGCCTAGAAATAGAGCTTTTAAAACAAACTTAATTTATCAATATGCAGAATTAGTCTAGATTAAGCCACTGTAGCCTAAATGCTTTTTGTTTGCTGGTCCCTGCAAAAATTATTTACAAAATTATTATTTTTTCAGCCAAGCGCTCCTACAGTTCTTCAAAACGGATCACTTTTGTAAGCCCTCCGATATTAGCCAGAGAGGCTCATGGTTAATAAAAGGGATAGCGTTTTGCTGCCACCACCCTAGCTCGTAGGGAAATTTAGAATAGTGGTTGAGAAGGGTCTTGAAATAATTACTCACGTTTCTCCTTTGTTTGAGTCCAATCTATATTCAAAATGCACTAAAACACTCGTAGGGCGCACCCAAACTACTATATGTGTACCGGAGTGTTCGCATCTCACTCCACCAAAATAGACTTACTTCACACACTCTACATTGCCAATCCCTCCGCCTACCTCCGAGCCCTCAACTCGACTGCCGACTAGTGCTGACGAGTGCTGACCCTTGCATTTCCTCAGCACGGCCAGTCACCTCACATCACGCGGTTAAAGGGACTTGGGTTAGTCCAGTTAATTTACACACTGTGTAATTACTAAAATACCATCTAAAAATTACTATATTAAAATAGTAGTGTGCGTGCGCGCTACATCACTCTCCCTTTCAGGAAAGATGGATCATACAGAATTTTCATGGTGATACATCTTAGATTCTCAGAATATAACAAACATTTACAATACTTCAAAAAAAATGTATAGGATAACATTTTACATTACATCATTTTTTCACAACTTAAAAGGACAAAATAGTATTTTAGGCTGCGTAAGTTCTTATAATCTACAATTTAATTCTACTTGACATTGACAATCACTTAAGATATATGTCCTCCTAACTACATTACATTTCTTGAGCTTGGCAGGTCCCCAGACATATTTATAACAAATATAGTCTTTGCAACAACACTGACCTGACTGGTTCAGCACTACAATGAATTTCACAATACCGTACTTCAAGGCGGGCTTGGTGTATTGAATTGAAACAAAGGAAGACTCCTGAATAATGTTCTGCGAGCGGAGTTCCATGTTCTACTCGAATGGTTGGGGCTTGCCGCTCAGCAACTGAGGACATCCTCGCACAGGTTGGCATTTTCCTGTGACAAAACAAAACTACGCAAAGTACACTATTCAAAATGAACAAAATAAACATTGAAACTATGATAATGTAGAAATAGTTCAGTGGGGTTTCTATACTTTCTTTGATACTAGGGTACAAAACATGTGTATCATTTAAAAGCTTGATTAAGGTCTAGGGGGGGTTTTCTATGTGATTATCTTTCAAGATTGTTCCTTGACTTTTTGCATTGTTTCAAATAACAAGCTACTGTTTTTAAAGATTAGATCTTCTTCGTGAGATAGCAACAGATTAATCTTTGGGATGTGCAAATGGTTAATGTCAAAATTTATATTTTATATTTCCTTGAGTCCTCGAGAATAACTTATTATATTTACCAAAGATAGCGCAACTTGAAGCCCTGTTTTAAATATTCCAGACTTGTTTAAAGTTAATTCTAAATAACCTAGATGTGGTGGAGAGATAACTGAGTTTTCTCCATCAGAAACTCCTCATACAATTAAGTATGACTTTATATGGTTCCTTTAGGCTATAGATCCAATCATTGCCGTTTTGGGATCCATACAGGTGAAGTTACATTTATGGTTAAGGTTCGTGAACATTTTTCTTGTGACTAGGTTAGATCCCATGAATAGAGCGAATATACAATCATTTAACGCTATGATGCAATACATTTATAGAGTTAGGACACAAATAAAAATGACTTAGTCTACACTGACTTTAGTGTGTTAAAAATCGATAGGTGCATAATACTGTCTCTCTTTGGAGATCAACAAATAATCAACTTGTACATTCCATTTTAACCAATGTTGAAGGTTTGTTTGGTACAATGGAATAAACTTCTACTTTATAAAGTTCAAGACGTCTGTCTTGCGAACTTAAAGGTACAGTTACGATCAATCTAATTCCTGTCTTGGTGGCTAAAGCATGAGCAGTGCAAAAGGTGTAATACATAAATACGTCCTCTTCATTAACTGGTATAATTAGTTTCAAATGACGAGGTATGACTTTTTCCTATGTCAAGCAATATGTTTACAAACTCATGGGGTGGTAGTAATTTGCTGCTTATTCTACCTGTGTTTACTAATTCTAAAGCTTGCCTAAACTCAACAATTCTTAACTTTGCTTCATCTATGGTTTGACCTAAATGACGTGCTAGACTGACAGATTTTAAATGTTTTGTTAATGAACGATGTAGCATAATGTTTTCTTGTTCGAATCCTTGGAGTGAAGTGATTAACATGCTATTTGAATGAGTAAGTTTAGTCATTATCTCTGATATGGCTTTAGTATTTGTTACCATCTTTTCATTCATGTCTTTCATTAAGGTGATTTGGTTTTCTCTAGAACTCAACAGTGATCCGCTAATCTTTTTTATCTCTTCAACTTTACTATTAACTTGTTCCATATCTTCGCTAGTGGGCACACCAAACAACCATTTCAATGCATATCCTCCTGCATCAACTAGTCCTCGCTTGGAGCGTTCTGTAGGTAGAAGTCTAAATAAGTCAATTACATCGGATTCATACTGGTCTATCCCGGTCTTAATTCTACTATATTCGAAAGCAAAGTCCTCATCCCCACACATTTACACTAGTGTTCGTATAATAAAAACTAAGTCTGTGCACAATGTCTTAAGTGACTCAAGTTCGTCTCTTATTTCTATCATATTAAAATCTAATACAATCTTCCATTCATCCTCGGAAATAATTGTGTCATGAAGTTTCTTGAAAACGATTCCCTGTGTCATTTCATTCTCTGCCATTCCTGTCTCGACAAAGAGTACAAGTATTCCTGAAATCATCATTTAGATCCTAATAATTGTTTACTTCATGAATATCCTGACTTATTCGAATTTATTTTATTACGTACAGCTTGATCTTATGTTTCTTATCTTAACCGTGCGTAGATATAACTTCTTTCCTTATAGTGTACTCAATCACACATTTGAATTGTTTGGATCCTTTAATTTGGCTTTTATTCACACACCTTGCATACCCATTCATCAACATTCGTTTCACAGTCATACAACATTCATACTCACGCATACAACCCATTCAATTCGGAGTAACTATTGCATTCTACTTTGTACGTGGTACTCTAAAACATCTTTTACTTACACATCAGACAAGAAGCATAACATACTAACGAGGAATATTTTAGTGTATCATATAACATCCTCAAATAACAAACAATACATAATTATTCAATACATTGCGTTTACTTTTAACTACTAAATAAACGATGCAATTACACGTTCACTGTCATAAAACAATATGTATATACATTCCTATTATTTTAATAAACTTCATAGTCTTTGAATCTACACGGTTTTTCTTCTATCTCTT